>NW_020438963.1:199447-212369 GCF_000699045.2 Agrilus planipennis
TAAAATTTAAGAATTGTTTTTCTAAGAGAATAATAAGAAAGAAAACAAATTATTTAATATTATTTTATTGAAGTCATCTCCTTAACTTTTCTATAACTATTTTTGTGGGTTAGCTAATTTTTGTTCGTTTAATTTTGATTATTAAACACATTAATATCTAAAATAAACATTGTATCCACAACACACCCTTCAAATTAATCACCTCACAATTGTACAAAATTTCTTTCTTTAAAACATTAAAACTGTAGATAAATTGAGAAGTACCTACCGAAGAATACCAGATCTGAATGCATCTCTAGATGAAATATGAAGGAAACATCAAAGCAAAAAGGTAAGTAAAAAATTGTACTAATCGTTTAACTAAATTTTAAGATGATACCTAAGGCCTATTAGTCGTGAAGATATCTTCCGACCAATGAAATCAATTAAAAGTCTTAATACTTCAATGCTTCAGAGGTTGATGATAGAGGAAGTATATTGTGTTGTTATTATCACTCGAGAAGATAACTGATGAAATGTTTTTAGAATGACTTGTAAGGGCTGTTAAATTTAAGATCAACATGCGCATTTCGAGTTTCACAATAATTTCGCTATTTCGAAAAAATGTACACAGAATGAGCTACAATATCTACATAGTACTCAGTTCTGAAAACATAGTTTTTATTTTATATCAAAGAGATAGGTTTGGACTACTTGATACATAATTTCTTATACTGCGGATCACTGGTAAGGGTAAAAATGTTGTGACATTCAGAAATGAGAGTATTTTATATACATTGTGAGAACGGATTTTGTTTAATTTTCTGTTAATTATTCAAGTTGCTAGGTATTAATTCAGAAGTTAAGTTAAGTTGATAAGAGCCGACTTTCCGAGAGGAATTCCCCGAACACGCATGCACTAAAATCTACATGGGTAATGCAATCGCCTAGAAAGAACAAATTAGTACCTAATTCGTTGATAAGTGACCTGGTTAAACTCGTTTCCACGGACGGACGATTATGGAGGTATATAAATATAAAGCTGACTGTAAATTTAGTTCTCTTAATCAATCGGTTAATTCTGGTTGCGTGATCAGAACATGTCCGAGGCAAATTTATGTCCCGGCCCCATGAAGATGTCTTGAGGTGCCCCCCAGGAAGCGACTTACGTTTGGGTGGTCTTAGACCAGTGTAAACTTTATCAAGCACATTATGCAAAGATGTTTATGGAAACTGTTTTTTATAATTAGCACTCCGTTTATTGACAGCAAGTCTTAATCGACGACAAGTATGTTTGGAGTCTTTTAATATCCGATCTGGCCAGGAAGATATCAACGGCACACACGGCCGGAGCGCCAATTCCGCTGCCAACACTTAACGATCGTAAAAATTAATGGACTAAAATTTATTTTTACCTATTAGAGGAAAGTAAAGTATGCGTTAATTATCGTCGTATAGGTCGTGACAGTTTTATTACCTGCCTTCCTATCAATAAAATTTCATACAAGTTATTTTAACGGTTACATTTTCAATCAAAATTTTTTACGTAATAAACTTGCCTCAGACTAAATTATTTTATACCGATCTCTGCCGCTTCATTATATATTTGATAAATTGTGTGCTTCTTAACAACCATGACGCGTCTCAATTACTAAACATTCTTAAAATAGTTTTTTATAGCGAAAATGTGCTTAACAAATAAGTATGTTTGATTCAATATCATAATAAATCTATAAGAAAGTCAAACTGACTCCAAAAGCTTTAATGTATTGAGTTTACAACAACCGTAAGTCGAACTTTGAGTTAGCGAATAATAATACATATACGTATACATGTATTTGCATATTTTTTGTATATAAACAATTGCATATATTTAATTCAGCAAAAAAGAGTTACACTTTACATAAGTGCCTTTGTATATATACATGTTTAGTAAAAGAAAAGAGCTTCAATCTTTGACCGTCCAAAATAATGAAAAGGAGAAACAGGGTTGTAGGACGCTATCTATTAGACATAAAGGGCTATTTAAAAACATATCAGAAGCAGATACTGGAATTCAAGGGCTGGGGAAGATCTACATTAGATTACTGTTAGTATAAGTGAAATGTCGAAGTTTTCAGGATATGCGAAAATTGCCTTAATACAGGAAGCAATGCAAGTACGTATCCAACCAGTAGCAGTCGGATTGACGATCTAATGTTGACAACGAAATATAATGAAATGGGATTGAAAAGATTCAAATTATTCGAACGATTTTGATGTTGAGAACTATCTAAAGTTCTTTGAAGCAAAATGAGTGGTATTAAAAATGCAAAATTAACAGCAAGTATATATTATTATCTATCGAGTAGGACGTACAAAAGGCACTAATTGTTTGACCTATCGTGTGACCTACGCAGAAAATTAAAGAATGTTCAAAATTTTATTACAGAATTGTGGCGGTATGTACTTATCCGTAAAATTAAAATTACGCATCATATTCGTAACGAATCAATTTTGCAATGTACAAACGAAATGAACACGAAAACCGGAATTATTAAGTTGGTAACAGTGCGTTTCGGTTTGAAACCTTTCCTGTTTGAGGTAGTCATTTAAGGATGTCATTACCTCAAATTATTCAGGTGTGCGTTTAATTATAATCAATTGGGCCCGTTATGTGAAAGCGACGCTAATGTCGAAAATTGTAAATAAAACGTCAGTTTGTATTCCATCGGAAACACGCAATAGCAGATATAATATGCGCATTTAGTCCTATTGTCAATTTGCTTACTATCCTTTTAAATCCCTACTTTTAATTTAAGGGATTTCCCCCAATGAATGAGTATATATAGGAATGTATGTAAGAACATATCAATAGTTCCGTACAAATATGTCTTTAGATAAATTTTTCCCGCTTTTTTTGCGTATATTTCAAGTTTCACACCAAACATAAGTCCCCAAGTCCTACAAGTTTTGATTCCCTTGCGTGTGTTAAAATATGAGGCATAAACAATTGTACTTTTGGTTACGTTAAGTTGGAAGTTTGAGTTTTTTGCGGCTGCAGGGGATTACAGACGTAAGTATTGGGGAGGGGGGGGTCGTACAGTCAAGGTGTCAAACTCCAATTCGATTAAAATAATAAATCTAATTAGAAGGAGATAATATTTAATAACAGAATAATATTAAATAATAATGTTGATGTTAGTAACTAACGCACTAGTTGAATTAAAGATAATTAAATTGTATCGCTAGGTTTTTATTTCTTATTTACAGCTCGCCATTTGGTGGATGGATTGGTGTCATTGGTGTAGACGGACAATAGATTGTCTAAACAAGCCAGATGATCGGGGAATACTCCAAGATGTTTACAGTTAAGTAAAAATACTCTTATGTGTAATAGTGATGCCTTTTTGGTGTTTGGTTTGGTTTATAGTCACCATGGGTTTCTTTAACAACATCACAATTCGTTTCGCCATACAAGCTGCCACCAACCTAAAATTATGGGCCAAACACCAAAAGGCATCACAATTAAACAGAAGAATATTTTCACTCAACTGTAAATGTCATGGAGTATTCCCCGAACATCTGGCTTGTTTAGATAATCTATTGCCTATGAAAAACCTACCGACTCCCTCAATTTTTAATTATCTTTATTATTAATTAACTAATCAATTTTGTCTTCTCGCTGTCGTTGCTACACTAACTGGTAGTGCAAGAAGAATGCATAAAATTTTTCTTACATTTGGATACATTTCAGCATCACAGTTTTCTAAAAGATTAGATCCACTGCGGAATATTCTGATTCCGCTGCAGTTTTACATTTATAATCGTATATTTATAATAATAGCACATAATCAGTAATCTTATCAACGAGTTTACAAAAAATATCGGGGGTCAGCCTATACCAAGCCCGGCGGGAGGGGGGGGAGTGGCCAATCCTTGGACTTGTCAGACAAACACATAAACGGAGAACGGGGTAATCCCATAAGGGTTCCTTTTTTCCTTTTTGAACTACTGAACCCTAAAAAGCCTATACTTAGAGATAAATAGTATTCATTAAATTAATAATTTAAGGTAGAGTCCTGCCTGATGATGAAAATTAATTTTCCAAATTGTTGAATAGGTAATGTCTTTTAGTAGGGAGTACAGACTTGAGAGTAATAAATGAGGGTACATGGGTTTGAAAATTGTCGTATAAATCTATATATCAACCCATATGTCCTATGTGCTTTAGATATAACCATATCCAAGTGCATTTTAACGATATAGTTGCTTTGAAATATAATTCCTAGGTCTTTCATAAATACTAACTCCTCCAAAACTGTACCATTATGTAGTAACTTCGATCTTTAGCTACGGGTAAAGAATAGAAATTTGCATTTGTCAATATTTAGGGATAGATTGTTCTCAATAAACCATTGGGAGATTTTGTCAAGATCATTCTGGAGTTTGAATTGATCTAAAGGGGAACTAATTTTGTAAAATAGTTTCACATCATCAACGAATATTAGTATTTTACGTAAGATACCATACCGATAATATCATTTATAAACAGTAGGAAGATGCGAACCTTGAGGAACGCCAGAGTTTATTCTAAAGGGGTATGATTGATGATCATGCATCTTGACTATTATTTCTCTTATACAATATGGTGAAAAAGCGATGGACTTTCGAACCATTGCAATCTTGTTACTTATTTCAGAAACACGCTGTATATTTCGAATTGAATTTTTATTATGATTATTATTATTTGGGCGATCCATTGCATCCGAAGCTTCGTTCGTAACGCGTCTTTATTTTCGTATACGTACACCTTTGTATGGCAGAGCGAGAAGTATGATTTGCAAAAAGAACAAACCGTGGTGAGTCGTAATAGCCATTAATAATAAGCCGCCAACACGGTTTCGTGCGAGACCTCTTCATAATCGATCTGTCTTGCGTCTTCCTTCTGCCTTGTCTTGGCTTGCTGCGTTTTCCGAACCAACCTTGCCCATGAACTAGAACTCGTTGCTTTCTTGCTTGCTTGCTTGTATCCTGTGCCTGCTTGCTGTTATTGCTGGATCAGCGCGGTATGATTTATGCCATTTTACTAACACACATACCCATAAATAGTGACTACGGTCTTCATTAAATTCAGATCGGTTGTCATAAAATAACTTTGAACACCGTTTATGTGGTGTACTTGTATTGACGATGGTTTATTCATAACTCCTTTCGAACATATTTCTATGGTCATTAGTTAAAATGTCCTACTCGTACCCAACGTAATGGAAATGTTACTTAAGAGAAGAAAATTAATGTTACGTTTCCTGGAGAACACCTGATCTCGATCTGATCTGAGGAAGTACTTATTGCGTTTGTTTATTTCTATTTATCCCTAATGTCGTAATAAAATGAAAGATCTCTACTATTAAGGAGAAAAATCGTTTTATTGCCTATTTGTCTACTTTGTCTACGTGTTTCACGTATGGAGCTCTTTTCAAGGAATTGTAAAATTCAAAATAGGACGACTTCAAACAGGATTTTATATCAAAATTTGAAAGGATTCGTACATAGTAAAGATGTAATAAGAATGACAAGAGTATGTATTTATTTATTTTCCTATACTGAAACAAAATAACATTATTTTCTTACGTTCAGGATAAGGAGGGGTCAGTCAAGATCCCCTTTATATCCTTTTTCGTTGAGTGCCTTTTACACTGTATCTACAAATTAATGCCTACAGATCTACAATCTCAGCGCTCACTCGATCATTCTTGTGTGGTTCTACAAGAAGTTTCACTGTAAATTGGTCTCTAATTTACCGTGGATAGGGAAGGTTAGAAATGAGTAGAAGAACAGAGGGCGCTGCGGAAGTCAATAAGAAATAGGCAAGATAAGTTGGTAGGACACGACACCTTCAGAAGCATGAAAGGCTAATTGAAGATAAAATAGAAGCAAAAACAGAAATTAGTAGGAGTAGAGATTACTATTCACAAATAGTTAAGGATGTGGGATGTTCTAATTTTAAGGAAATTGCGATGGTGGGTGTTCTACAAATCTTAGGTTTGACAACCCTATAATAATGATGATGATTCTGAAGTGGATGTTAATAATAATAAATAAAGTGAAATTTTAAATACAACATGTAATTATACAACACGCTACTGAAGTGAAACTTCTTCAAATACACAAACATACCGGGATAGGGGGTTAAAGAATTGGTTTAATGGTATTATTTGTACACTATGCTTCGCACGGGTGCAATGCTGATAATAAATATACCATAGAATGTCTTTATATACAACAATCACAGCTTTTTTGTCATTACACAATACAAACCAGACGGTACCGCCACACCGCTATGTCCCTGTATTTTAAGTCTGTAATATCTTCGAAAATATTCATTTAAATTACATGTTGTACAGGGCCACATTGATCTATATTAAACGCACAATGTATTTAAAAGTACTTAATTGGATAAGGATTAATGCTGTATTGCTTAAAATCGCTTCGTAAATAAGCCATTATTTCTCGTAAAAAGTAAAGGATAAAAAATGGTTATTGTGGGTTATCCCTAAGAGATAGACATATAGCATCGCGGACTTTTTTGTAGACCTTTTTAAGATGTACAATACTGTAGTATATTAATTTGATCTATCTCGTAGGGTTCAGCCAGCGTTTGCAATGTAAGCGCAAAAAAATGTGTTTATTTACGACGTCACATTACAAACCTCTAAACTTATCGGTGTTTCTCTGCTATATTATGCATGTATTATACATATAAACCTTCCTCTTGAATTACTCTATCTATTAAAAAAACCGCATTAAAATCCGCTGCGTAGTTTTAAAGATCTAAGCATACATAGGGACAGGCAGCAGGGGAAATGCGTTGCATGATTTCCTTACATAGCAGCTCGCATGAAACGAACTTACTCTACCGTGCGTAAAGANCATACATAGGGATAGACAGCGGGGGAAATGCGTTGCATGATTTCGTTACATACATACACCGTGCGTAAAGAAGTTTCACTTGAAAAATAAAGCATAATTTCCTGAACATTTCAATGTTACGTTTAAAATTCAATGCTTGAATCATTTAATTCTCCCAATAAGATACTTGAGCAAAACGGCGGGTAATGATTAATCATACAAGCATCACTGCAGTATTAATATCATGAGAACCCGTGGCCAACTTGTCGTTACGGTTGTCCATTAGTTGAGTTAATAACAAAAAGTAACAAACTACGAAATAGGCCATGGGTTGCCGCGAGCTCTTCGACATGATCGCATCAATGGCATCAACGAAACGGCTACAAGCAAACTATAACTAATTCCTTTGTTCACAGCCATAAAAGTTGTAAGTTAATTAGACAAATATGCATGTTATGAGCCATGGCAGCCAATAAAAAACCTTTCTGAATATATTGCCAGTCACTAGTGTATTGTTCTTGAGAACGCAGCTATTGTGGCCCTGTCACGTTTTCAAAGATAGCATTACCTACCATGAATCTACACTTTCACGGCCAGCTCTGATTGAAACGTTTCCCTTTGAACCCATCCAGCCTGAGCCTTTAGTGTCAGTGAAACTTAATGTTAGTAAAAAAAATATTAATTCCAAACCGAAACGTGTTCATGTATTCTATAGATTTCGTCATTTGCTTTAACACAAAACTCAAGACCCGTCTTTTCCTATGTTTCCTATTTTCATGTGAATTATTTAACGAATATAAAGACTCAAATTTGTTTTGATAAACAACAGCTTCTACTAGTAAAATAACAAATAAAGTTGTACATTTAGAGCTTGGCTCTGGATGGGTGTGAATGTGGCGGTGAGCGCTTTTATCTACCATTCATTCAATAATGGATATACGTAAAGCTGTGTTGTACTCTTTTACAAGGTGCTACCAGTATTCCTTATTCCCACAACTTTCCAAGACAATACTTTTACATTTTTAAGTCTATTCTTTTTCTCATTATTCCCCCACCAACCTTCTGATTCCCTACTAAATGACCACTTTCTACGTCCTCATCTGTTATTATTTTCTTACACCCAGCCTTGACTACCTTAACCACATTGTTTTCATCTCCCCTTTTACTATTTTTTCAAAATCTTCTGTACTTTTCTCTCATCCATCGTCAAATCATTTCCTATATACACCTCCGTCTTTTCTCATTGCCTGCATCATGTCCTTCCACTTTTTCATTATTGCCCCATTCACCATCTTTTTAACTTCCTAACAATCCTATCTTCTCCTTTACTTCTTCTTTGAAACTGTTATTTCTTTTCTTACCACTTTCTTCATTATATTTTCCAATCTCTTCCATTTTCTGTAGGTTTTCCTTGGTCTTCATTTCATTCTCTTTTCCTTTCTACTTTAATTTTCTTCCTGAGTTCTATCCAACTTTTTCTCCAAATTCTCCCATCTTCTTCTTTCTTGTAAATCTCTTTTTTTTTGTTTTTGTTCATTATCTTTCTATTTTTTTACTGATTTATTATCGCTTCCAGCAACTTCATTAACTTGTCCAATTCGTCCATCTCACTATCACATTTCTCTGTAGTTTTTCATTTTAATTCTTTTTTTTCGCCTGGACTTTACGCTTTTCCAGATTCTTTTTTTATTATTTTCCTCCTTTTTATTGTACCTTTTCCTTCTTCCTTACTCTCACTTTTTTCTTCGCTCAGTTTACATTCATTGGTACAATTTTTATGAAATCCGTAAAAGGAGCAAGTTCATTCGGTACTGATGAGTCCGATTTCTTATTCTTAAGAAATTAACTAATTATAAATAATGACTAATTTTGACTTTTTATTAGTTTCTGAGCGTGAATCATTCAAATTTGTCACAAAACAGCTGAAGTATGTAACTGTTATAAAAACAATATTTAATTAAAATCAGATTTGGAAAATTAATTGCGTCTTTTGTTCTTTTAATAATAATTACGATTCATGTGTGGGTAGGATATGCTGGGATCCGAGAATTGACGCGGATTGAACAAACGCAAATTTGTGGTTCAAATACATATACATAGGTAATATAGAGGAATGTATTATTTAGAGGTCGGTCGACGACCTTTCTTAATTTTCGATTAAGTACAAATTAGCTGATCAAGAGCATCGGAATCTTTATACCTGGACCTAATTAGCGTTCGATTAGTCGTTATTTGCAACGATCTGAAGAAAGTAAATTTAAAATGGGCCAGATAGCACTTCGCCACTAATAAAATGTCGGCAATTTATGTGCGCAAGATACCACTAAATTGAACAATAACGATAGCTCTCGTGTATTAATATATTTCAGTGGAGGTTGGTTGGTTGGTTGGTTGGTTGGATGATGGCTTTTCGTTCGCTCGCTCGCTCGCTTGCTCGCTTGCTTGTGGGTACCTGCATCTGGCAGTGGCGATTATTTACTGGTAGTAGTTTTATTACAGGCTTTGTGGATTAAAAGTTAATTAAGGAATTTGTTTCTTTGTAAGTTATCTACCCGATATCTTTCATTCGGTACGGGACCATACAACACGATACGCGCTCACCGAGGAAATTAAAATTATGATGGAATGCGAATACACTTACAGAGAGCCCGCTCATATACAAATATTATATACCGAAGTCAATATGTAAAATACGACACATTAGAATACAGCTAAGCGTCCAAGAAAACAAAACATTTTTAACTTTCTCGCTTTTCTGACAGTTTCCTCTTCCATACGATTTCCTTCATCCTTTTTAGACTATCCTCTACTTTCATTTGAATTTCCCATTTTTTGAATCATTTCCTGTTCTGTTTTCCTCTCCTTTCTTCCATATTTTTTTGTATTCCTTTGCGAATTTTAGATTTCTCGTTTGTTTTACTTATAAATGTCTTTAGTTAAACTTTCCAACTCTTTTTCTCATCTTCTTTGTGAGTTGTTTGTCTACGTTTTGAATATTCGATATATTATTCTCAACTTTTATACATTCTTTTAACATCATTTTAACGCTTTTTTTATACTTTAAGGCTCTTTTGGAATATTTTATGGCCTATTTTTCTGTTTTCGTTTCTTTTTCTAGAAGGTATTTCTAACTAATTTTAAAATCTATCTTATATATCTGCCTTGAATCCTTTTTATTTCTTTTCCTTGTTCCCACCCCAAACCATTAAAACACTTATTTGTTCGATTTGTCACAACTTACTATGTAACTGTTTACTAGAAATACTTATTATATTTCACCTAAAAGTTTAGGTAACCGTTGCGCTATTTTTTACTTGCCTAGCCGTTTTAGAAAGTGTCAGATTTTTTAGAACGATCTGTAAGTACAATATACGATACCAAAAACATTTATGTCAAAAAGAAGAAAGCAATTTATGTTGAAAAAGAAGAAAGCGATTTATGAATTTGAATCATGGAATTAATGTTTTCCTTTTGAATTAGATGCACCTCCCGGATTAAAACAAAATATAGTTACCGTTTATTTTTTAATTCAAGGAGATCGGGTTCGTAAATACCAGTTCGAACATGCAGACCGTTTAAAGTTGATTCAACTTAACAAAAGGTTATTTACTTTGCTAATTTTAACAATCCGTTTTTGGAATTCGACAACAATAAAAAAGGATATTTTGGAAGCAATCACAGATTTAATTCACAAGCAAGCCTTAAGTCTTAAGTTAGGTACCAGATAAGTGGATAGATTTGTATAAAGGTTCTTATTATTATTAATTTGTTTGATTTACCTTTTTGTAGTAATTATTAAATTTTGAGAGAGTTTAATTCAAAATCAGGAGAAAGTGGAAATGTAAGACATTTTTGGGATGTGCAAGAACCAATAACTTCAAGATTTACCACATTCTGAAAATTTATGCTCATGATAAATAACAATTACTACGTACTACAGGTATGTGTATTAAAACGTCCGCATCTATCAAAAATTTTAGTGCTGAAACAGAAAATTGAATAGTCTTTTAGATAAAAGGCATTTCAAAATGTTGCAAAGATGTCTGGCGTACCTAAAGGATGCACTTCCATAAATAGTCGCATTCCCTTTTCGTTTCAATTTCTCATATCCTTCAAAATACAACTAGCTGTAATTATCTGTTTGACTCAATTATTATTTTAAGTGAGAGTCAAAGTATGACCTGGAGAATGGTACAAAAATCAAATTGAGATTTCTACAAAATCTTACAAGAACATGTTTGGTAATAATATATAGGTTGTTCGGAAAGTCATTTCGTTTTTTTTTTGTGGAAATGAAAGACAGTTTCCGTATAATAAACAAATACTTTATTAAATTATATATTGACCGTTCTGGTCCAACACCTTTTGGCGTCTTTCTGGTACTAGCATAATTCCACGCTCATAAAATTTTTGGTCTTTGCTGGCAAAAAACTGATCGAGGAGGTGAAGGTTTTACCGTCTAAAAAATTTTGGAGTGACCGGAACAAATAATAATCCGATGGTGCCAGGTCTGGAGAATATGGTGGGTGTAGCATTGTATCCCATTCAAGCTGTAAAAGCTTTTGGCGAGTGACCAAACTTGTGTGAGGTCTCGCGTTGTCTTGGTGAAACACTACACCTTTCCTGTTGATTAGTTCTGACCTTTTCTGTTGAAGTGCATCATTCAGTTTGTCCAGCTGATGACAGTAGACTTCCGAATTAATCGTTGTGTTATCCGGTAAAAGCTCAAAAAAAACGATTCCTTTAAAATCCCACCAAACAGACAGCATCACCTTTTTTTGGTGAATATCGGCTTTGGAAATGGTTTGAGCCGGTTCATCTTTTTTGCTCCATGACCTCTTGCGTTTGACGTTGTTGTATACAACCCATTTTTCGTCCCCAGTGATGATGCGCTTCAAAAACGGATCATTTTCGTGACGTTTGAGAAGCGAATCGCAGACGTCAATGCGGCGACACAGATTTCTCTCTGTGAGAACATGGGGAACCCATACATCGAGCTTCGAGGATAATCCCAGGCCTTTCAAGTGGTCATAAACTGTTGAATTTGATAAATTTAACCTCAATCCGATCTCACGTGTTGTTATTCGCCGGTTCACATCAACTAATGCCTTTATCGCGTCTTTATCAGCTTCAACCGGCCTTCCCGAACGTGGTGCATCTTCGACATCAAAATTGCCGGATCGAAATTTAGCGAACCAGTTCTGGCACTGGCGTACTGTCAACACACCTTCTCCATACACATCAGTCAATTTCTTTCTGGCTTGAACAGCATTTTTACCCTTTCTGTAGTAAAACAGTAAGATATGTGGAAAATGCTGCTTATCGCTCTCCATATTTAAAAGGGCACCAACCAAAAACTATTGCGTACAATTAATTGGAATTTTTCACACACAAGCCTTGCTATATGAGCTCTCAAAGCATATAAAAAATATACGGCTTAAATGTGAAGTTGGGTGCAAAAGAATACAATTAAATCCTCTGTCGGGAAAAAACGAAATGACTTTCCGAACAACCCTATAGTGTTAAGATTATGGAGCATTTTCAGAAAATGTCCTACCAGCTTAACATAAAAAGTAGTAATATTTACTTCCTACAAGTGTATTTTATTCACCAAGGTTCAACATGTAATTGTTTGCTGCATGGCATAAAAGTAGGTAGTATTAAGATCAAAATCTGAAGGCATGTCACAATTTCACAAGGTTTTCCCGTAGGAAAAATTTCCATTCTATTATCATTAAAAAAATGACATTTAATTACCCGTAGGAAAAATTTCCATTCTATTTCCATTAAAAAATGCCATTTAATTACCACTGATAATAATTAATGGTAATAAATGGAGAATTGCCAATGGGATGAATGGAATTTCCACTAGAATTCTAGAACTCAATGGGACTTCCATTGCTGAACGCAATGGGATTTCCCTTGCGTTCCATAGGAACTTCCATTCCTGAACCCAATGGAAATCCTAGTGTCAATTCTTTATTTTTTACTTTTAATTATTGCTAGGGGTAATTAAATGAAATTCTTTTTAATCAAGATGAAATATGAGGAA
>NW_020438963.1:217989-222378 GCF_000699045.2 Agrilus planipennis
AAAAGCTAGACGCACACGAATTTCCAAACATTGAATTTGTTAAGGTAGTGGGAAACCATTTTAAAATTAAATAAATAAACATTTCATAACTGATATGTGTTTTCTTTCTGAAATTATTTTATCTTTAATTTACTGAAGTACTGAAGTGCACTATAAATATATATTTATTTTCGATAAATAAAATCGGTAAGTAGTCGTTAACTTAATTATCGGAGCTGACATGAACGGGAGGGAACTCGGCTAGTACCCGGGAGGGAATATTTTAACCAAAACTACCTGCGGGAGGGAATTCGGCATCACCGATTTGAATAATATTTATTGAAAATCAAGTTTACTCAAATAAAATATTGCTCCTTAGGTGTTTAAACAAATTACTTTGTTTTTTAGAAAACTATATATTTAGTAGGTACCAAAGCCTTCAGAAGTTTAAAAAATAAGGAAACTATTGAAGCTAACGTTATGTAAAATTGTAGAATGATCATTTTCGATTGACTAAACCCAAATATAAGTACAACAGCGAGATTAATAACGATGTGACTTCAAATGAGCTTTCATGAAAGTTTTAATAAATGCGTTTAGAACTGTATGTCATAGTTATTTATTACATTCCAGGAAGTGGTATCCTTTTCTTCTATCTGCATACCTAATGATATAAGTTTTCTAATACGCATCTAATGAAAATGACTACCGTTCATGCTATAATCAGTATTTATATTTTCATGGAAATCATCAATAGTCTGGAGCTCATTTAGACTCGTCATTCTGGCTATCGTTGATTAAGACTTCTTCCCCTAAATGTTTAGTCAAATGACATGGATGACATCTTCACAGGGTGGTCGGTCTAGACCGCAGAGTAGAAGAAATGCTCTTGAAGATGTCAATCATGCGAATCAACAAAATACTAAACATAAAGACCCTTGATCAGTGGCACAACAAGCAGGTAACCTCAGAACTAAATTCTGCATCAACAATGAACGTAAAAGTTTAAATCGATGTGTTAGAGGTAGTTGAGAATCTCATAAATCTTGGCGATGGGTTACGCAGTCACAAGATTCCGTCCATTCATTGATTTTTACATTTCTACCTCTGAAACTCCTTTCTTGATATCAAAGTATCTAATGGTAAAGTGTATGGTTAGCTGTGGAGTCAATGTTTTCGTAATATNTCCTAGTGTCAATTCTTTATAATTACCTTTAATCATTGTTAGTTGTAATTAAATGACATTCGTTTTAATCAATACGAAAAAAAAATATGAATTACATGACAATGATTATTCCAAATAATGTCTTGTTTATTATTTTTACAACTTGCTTTGACAATCACATTAACTTCAGTACGTTTTTCTCCATTTTTTTAATCAATTTTAATCATCTCAAACCAGATCTTCTTCATTTTTAAGTACCCAATTGTTTTTCCAATTATATTGAATGGTTTTAATTAGAATTTATAAATTTTGCACTGGTTCCCATTGAAAATGAATGGAAATTTTTCCTATGTAAATAATAATGGAATTATTGTAAATAGAAACAATTATTTTTCCATTTATGCCAAATGGTTTTGAATGGAATTTACAAATTTTCCATTGATTCCCATTGAAGTTCAATGGAAATTTTAAATAAGAAGTTAGAGTCAGTTTTATTCGGTCTGCGTGAAGTGTCGAGCAGTTTCGGTTGCTAAAAGGAATAAGATGAGTAGGAAGGAAGAAATCGAACGAGAGGTGTAATAAGTGAATAGGTCGGGTGGTGTCTCGAGGTATAATTAGAACGCCTTGTGCAAGGATCTAATAACGGGTCACGCGGCCGCAGCATTGCGCCTGGTGGTTGCTATCGAAGCCCCACGGCCGCATCATGTACTCACGGAGGACCACCCAGACCCGCGACGAAGCTCCCGCCTGCAGATCTTCCTCGGACCTCTGCTGGGATCGATGATGCCCCATCATTACCTTACCAAGATATGTACACTGGCCAGATCTAGGCGCCGGATTATTACGCGATATGCATGTTGTATTATTTTAGTACACGAATCTTTACAAAATTTTAAGACATTTTTATTTAAAGGAGTCATCATAAATTAGAAGAGGGAGATTTTAACGAAAATTCATAAATAAGGATTTTCCTCTTCCATAAGATTTCCTTCATCCTTTTTCCCTTTGTTTGAATTTCCCTTTTTTTAATCATTCCCTGTTCTGTTTTTCCTCTCCTTCCAACCATATTTTTTCGTATTCCTTTGCGAACTTTAGATTTCTCATTTTTTCTCATCTTTCTGACTTAAAAATGTCTTTATTTAAACTTTCCAGTTCTTTTTTCCATCTTCATTGTGATTTACTTTTCTACGTTTCGAATATTCGATATATTATTCTTAACTTTTATACATTCTTTTAATATCATCTTCTGACTTTGTCTTAGTACTTTTGAAATATTTTATTTCCTATTTTTTGTTTTCATTTCTTCTTGTAAAAGGTATTTCTAATTAATTTTAATATCTATCTTATATTTCTGTCTCGAATCCTTTTTATATCTTTTCTTTGTTCCCACCACAAACCATTAAAACATTCCCTACCTATGTGTATGATATGTTACAACTTACGGTGTAATTGTTCACTAGAGATACTTATTATATGCCACCTTAAAGTTTAGATAACTGTTACGCTATTTTTTTACTTGCCTAGCCGTTTTAGAACGTGTCAGATTTTTTAGAACGCTCTATATGAGAATGTATGAATTCCAGATAATTTCCAGTGAATATAAGAGATAATTTAATAAGAAATGGAGTACATACTAATTTCCTGTACGTTAACAATTTATAAATCTTTCTTCTATTTTAAAAAATTATCTAAAATGTGCTGACTATTATTAGATCCTCAAACACGAGTTTCTAAGATGAAGGGAAAATAGTGACTAAACAGTGTACTTATTTCTGTTCAGTTTTAACCATACCAATCACAATGTGTCAAAATAATACATAGTAATAGTACAAATCTGAACCCTACAGTACCTTTAAGTACATTAGTTAAAAGAACCGGATTGCTTTTTCCAAGTATGTTTTGTTTCCCCCAAAATCAGTTCCCAAAATGTATAATTACAATATAAAATATAAAAAAAGTAATTTTTTTTGATATTGTAACTACAAATTTAAGGTTTCTTCCTTTCTTCATGCTATAAGACATTGGTTCTTGCAAAATCTCATGATACTAGGTCAACGGGAAGTACCCTGTTTTGATGGTGTCGACTTAGACGTTGGAAATACCAATTTCAACTTGATATCTCCATGCGTTAATGAGAAAAAGGATGTTGAAAGACAGATAGATGTAAGGACAAGGAAATGATCCAATAAGGGTTCCATTGTTCTTTTCGTACGGAACCCTAAAACCCTTGTTTTTGGTATTTTTTGCGAATGCTTGATCTAATGTTTTCAGTGGATTTATAATCAATGATCACCCACTAGTCCAACTAGAAAGGCTTCTCAGTATTCAATAGTTTTGATCTATTAACACCTGCCGTTAGTATTGTCCTTTATAATATAAGAAAAAGAGAAAAAGGTTGAATATTTCAAAGCATTAGTCTGTATCTATAAATCTTTGCAGAGTGCAATAGCATTTAAGTTTGACTTAACGAGCAGGACAACTATTGAGCAAGAATTGAACTCTGTAGGAATGCAGCACACTTTCTTGCCAGTATAAAACAAGTCATTGTGGAATGAAAGCAATCTGCATTACTCGTAGATCTATGTTATCTCACGGAGATGCAAGTAATAGTTGCAATAAACGTACCAACTTTTAAATTAAAATAGCCAATCTGCCAGTGACGTACGAGAAAAGCTCTGACTTGAATAGGTACTTCTTATTTTCTGTGCTGTCGCAAGTATTTAAGGTTTCATTAGTTTAAAGCGGATAAACGTTAAAATTACAACTTTTTACAAGCACTCGGTATATTGTTTTGAGTATTATACAGAGCGGTCCAAAATGAAGTATAAGGTAGAAAAGAAAAAACAAAAAACCCAAGAAACTAATCCGAAATAGCCTCAAACCCGACTAGAAATTGGAAGTAGATTAATCTGAAGTGATTTGAGGACCTCGTAAAGCTGTCGAATTTTAGGAATTCCTTTCAAGGCCCTAATGAGGATTGCATATGGAAATCCTACATTAGTACAAATCCATTAAATCCAAGCCAGTATTTTCACAGTTTATCCTGGTAATATGAAATATAAATTGAATTAGGTTTCCCAAACGAGAACCTTATCAGGGTTTGTTTGTTTGAACCCCTATAAAGTATAGGTACCTTCCTTAATTCTAATCGGAATTGAATTTAAATAAACTCAGTAGACTGCAAATAAAATAATTCGAAGTGGTCTGTATTCTGTCGAAACTGCCAGACGCGGATCGCGATTTCA
>NW_020438963.1:227625-244471 GCF_000699045.2 Agrilus planipennis
GGTCTAGACCATTGCTTAGCATTCGGGAGGACGCCGGTTCGATTCCGGGTCCGTCTGCCTTGATCCAAGTTTTTCTGTGGTTTCCTTGGATCATTTAGGCAAATGCTGAGGCAGTAATATTCCACAGATAATCTTTCATACTCTTCTGTCTTCATTTCGTCCGTCTGATCTTTCTCACCCGAACCACCACCCATCCATTCCGACGGTTCCTGAAAGGAGGCTGAAAAGGGCCTTGCGCTCTACCTTGCGGTGTATTCCGGAGGGACTGCCCGCCCACCAGCGTTAGTGGCTGGTGGGAATGAAAAGTTTTCCTAAGTTAACGTACGCCTATGTGATTTAACAAATATAACTTTACAACCACAGAAAAAAGCGACTAAAATTGTTGGTTGATTGTTTATCACATAAATGATTATTATGATTCATTTTACAAACACACAAAGACATTAGAATCGCGAAGTTGGATAAAATTGTCCATTTAGAAAATGAAAATTCATTATAAATTCACTTCATAATTTTTAAGCAAATTAATTAATTACGGGTAACATATAAATTTATCCAAATAAGAAAACAGGATTAAATTAATTATTCGGTTGTAACAGGACTAACGTACGTATACCTGTCGAATTCTTCATTTCGGAGTTACAATATACACGTTTTAATCAATTATGATGGTAGATTAATGGTTAAATATTTTATCTTGAAAATGATCATCTGCTCACTCTTATTCTCTGCCATGGTGCACGATTTTAGTAAAAACCGTTTGGCCTTTATACTTATGTTTTTCATTAAAGTTATCCAGACAAGTTTTTGTATCAATAAAAATACTTCAGGTAGACATTCAACTCGGTATTTATTGTAGCAATTTTGAAACCTCGTTGCTTAAACTTAATTGGACGTAAATTATTATTACCATAACACAAAACAGCTTATGGTATTTCGAGAGTATTTCATTTTTTGTTAATTAGCTCCCTTAATATCCCACTATTTGTAACCTGAAAAGTTTTGACCTCCAAGAATGCAGAGCCAAGTAGCATTTCTTCTATACAAAAATATGCCACGAGAAAACAAATCACGCAATAAAGCATGTCACTCCGTAACTGTATTTATTATATGTATTATTTTTGGTATAATTATAGGTTTTTATTATCCTTCGGTTTCTGTTGTATTTCTGTACTTTGTTGGTGCGCCTAATTACACCAAAGGATGGATTTAATCAGTATAGATGAATAAAATGATAGCTAGATCCGTCGATCAGTGCGCATCACGCAAAAACTACCGGATACATTTCAAAGAAATTTTCAGCTTTATTAATTAGATGCTTAGTCGTTATCTTCAATAAAAGTTATCATTATAAATTTCTATTTAATATTAAGGTATTAAAGTTTTCATATACGTAGACAACATACTGTAGTTGGCCTTAATGGCCTAAACAGACAAGTGATGCGCTACGCACATGCGGGAGCGGTACGATGTTTCTACTTCTGCCTCATCGTAAAGTAAACGACAGCTGCGCATCATTCGCACGAGCGAGGTTAAGTACATTTTTCCTCAACGAGCTAATAAATAGTTATACTATTTAAATAAAACTTGAATCAAATTAGTTAGTCCTTTAAGTGGTCTTTATCAATGCATGATGAAAAATGTTTCATAAAATTACAGGAAGAATTAGGGATTTCTAAAAGAATTATCAATACCTAAGCTTATTAAAGTTTTTAGTCGTTAAAAGAGAAGCCTGGAAATTTTTACTGCCTTGAAGCCAGCCTCAAGAGGGTTAATCCACCTTTAACATTTCCTTATTACATACTTCATGTCCTAGTAAACAATGTCAAACGGAATTACGAATTAAGATGACCTTATCCTTATATGAGACATAACTCTCAGAGTGTAAATACTGAAACAAAGTTTTGTTAATAGTGAGTTTGTTTGTACTTATTCTATTTGTACTTCCTTTGTTAGTTATCTGATTCATTTACTTAATAGTTAAATGTTAAAATATATACTTGAATTTAAAAGGGGTACGTATTTTTGTCCAAAATTTCTCATCAGTCATTCTAAAGCTAACAGAATACTAGAATATGCATGAAATTAATGCTGGTATTTCGGAAAGTCCTTGATTCCTTCTTCCTTTCTGTTAGTGAATGCCTCAAAACAAATGATGTTTAATATGTTAACGCCCGATCAATATTTCTCTAATAAAAGGAATGACAATTCTTATCACTGACGTCCTCCAGTGTGGTTGTAAGAAAGGAATGAACACTTATAGAGTTGAAAGTAATAAGGCTTAAGGAAGGCTGATTAGGATTAAGTGTAATTGTGACTGAAACGTCTATGACAACACGTTTATAATTGTCTCAAAAAACTGTCGTAAAGGAGATGTTACAAACGATTATGGATATGTTTACCAGCATGTGTTTCGAAAGCCATTGAGGATGCTGAAAAATGTGTCATCTGGTTGAATGTTGTCGAAAAAAAAGCAGCTAGAGCTAAATAAAAATGAAAATAAGAACAATAAAAGGTAAGATATTGCTCTGGCCGGTGACACAATTTTTGATATTTATCAGAATCAAGTAGGCTAGCCGTAAAGCAGGAGCGACGAATTGCCGTTTTAGTACATGGGAACGCCATCGCGAGCTCGCTTATCACGAACACCATCGCAATCCAGTCTTTTAAGTAGCGAATTAACATTCATGTAACGAATCGGAACGAAATGTGACTAACATTATTTCATTCACTTGCCGACCGACCACATAGGTAACCAACTATGTTACATATCATAAAGATTTCGGATGGTGGACGACCGATTAAAAGCGACAACCTTCAAAACGTTGCATCTCACTCTTCAAATTAAAGGAAATTTTGTATTTTTAAGGTGAAGTAATAAGAAAACCCATTAAATAATCAAAGGGTTCGAACATGTACGTATCCATATCTGCATACTTAAATTACTCGGCATTACATGCTCATTAAAGAAGACTGCGGTATGATCGGTCTCACGGCTTAAATTAATCGATGAAATTACATGTACCTATATTTCGGGAAAATGCACAAAAATGTTCAAGTTGTTACTAACGGGTACCCATAAACCCGACGGCTGACAACTGTAATGCAAAAAAATTTAAAAAAAATTAAACCTTAAAAGAAAATTTTTACGGTGACCAAAATCAATATTTTAATAGCGTTAGCCTTGCTTCTTGAAAATTACTGCTTTTTGATTAAAAATACGCAAATGCGTCCATGGAATATAAAGTAGATAGTAATATTNAATATAAGAGATAATTTAATAAGAAATGGAGTACATACTAATTTCCTGTACGTTAACAATTTATAAATCTTTCTTCTATTTTAAAAAATTATCTAAAATGTGCTGACTATTATTAGATCCTCAAACACGAGTTTCTAAGATGAAGGGAAAATAGTGACTAAACAGTGTACTTATTTCTGTTCAGTTTTAACCATACCAATCACAATGTGTCAAAATAATACATAGTAATAGTACAAATCTGAACCCTACAGTACCTTTAAGTACATTAGTTAAAAGAACCGGATTGCTTTTTCCAAGTATGTTTTGTTTCCCCCAAAATCAGTTCCCAAAATGTATAATTACAATATAAAATATAAAAAAAGTAATTTTTTTTGATATTGTAACTACAAATTTAAGGTTTCTTCCTTTCTTCATGCTATAAGACATTGGTTCTTGCAAAATCTCATGATACTAGGTCAACGGGAAGTACCCTGTTTTGATGGTGTCGACTTAGACGTTGGAAATACCAATTTCAACTTGATATCTCCATGCGTTAATGAGAAAAAGGATGTTGAAAGACAGATAGATGTAAGGACAAGGAAATGATCCAATAAGGGTTCCATTGTTCTTTTCGTACGGAACCCTAAAACCCTTGTTTTTGGTATTTTTTGCGAATGCTTGATCTAATGTTTTCAGTGGATTTATAATCAATGATCACCCACTAGTCCAACTAGAAAGGCTTCTCAGTATTCAATAGTTTTAATCTATTAACACCTGCCGTTAGTATTGTCCTTTATAATATAAGAAAAAGAGAAAAAGGTTGAATATTTCAAAGCATTAGTCTGTATCTATAAATCTTTGCAGAGTGCAATAGCATTTAAGTTTGACTTAACGAGCAGGACAACTATTGAGCAAGAATTGAACTCTGTAGGAATGCAGCACACTTTCTTGCCAGTATAAAACAAGTCATTGTGGAATGAAAGCAATCTGCATTACTCGTAGATCTATGTTATCTCACGGAGATGCAAGTAATAGTTGCAATAAACGTACCAACTTTTAAATTAAAATAGCCAATCTGCCAGTGACGTACGAGAAAAGCTCTGACTTGAATAGGTACTTCTTATTTTCTGTGCTGTCGCAAGTATTTAAGGTTTCATTAGTTTAAAGCGGATAAACGTTAAAATTACAACTTTTTACAAGCACTCGGTATATTGTTTTGAGCATTATACAGAGCGGTCCAAAATGAAGTATAAGGTAGAAAAGAAAAAACAAAAAACCCAAGAAACTAATCCGAAATAGCCTCAAACCCGACTAGAAATTGGAAGTAGATTAATCTGAAGTGATTTGAGGACCTCGTAAAGCTGTCGAATTTTAGGAATTCCTTTCAAGGCCCTAATGAGGATTGCATATGGAAATCCTACATTAGTACAAATCCATTAAATCCAAGCCAGTATTTTCACAGTTTATCCTGGTAATATGAAATATAAATTGAATTAGGTTTCCCAAACGAGAACCTTATCAGGGTTTGTTTGTTTGAACCCCTATAAAGTATAGGTACCTTCCTTAATTCTAATCGGAATTGAATTTAAATAAACTCAGTAGACTGCAAATAAAATAATTCGAAGTGGTCTGTATTCTGTCGAAACTGCCAGACGCGGATCGCGATTTCGATCTTTTTGTATCTCATCAGCGCTTCGCAGGCAGCTCCGACAGAACACGTAATCCTAAAATGTAGCATCGTGCTACAGATGGCGTTTACTGCGCCATTTGTAGTATTTTCAGTAGACTGCAATCTGGATTTCTTTAGATTATCCAAGTGAAACTGATTTTTTTTCTATTCAATTAAATTACGATTTTACTAGTTTGAGTATAGACCTTGACATAACCAGTAGAAATGCATGTAAAGTTCACAAATGTCAATGTAGGAGTAACCCCGTTTTTCGGGTGAATCTACTACATTTAATATATTCCCAATTACTAATGTTTGCAGTTTATAAAAGTAAAGAAAAACTTTACAATAACAATGGTTTTCATTTAAAAATTGTAATTTGTAATTGTTTAATTTTGATAAAACCAAAAATGTAAAGTTTACAACAAATTTTAGTGGACCTACTAGCAATATATCCTGCAATATCCTTTCCTTTATACTTACGTAAAATAAAGTGAGACAGTCATTGCATATTTAAATTGTTTGACATACTTCTACATTGAGAATCCATAAGCAGGTACTTTGAACTAGATATTTATGCGAAATAACAAATTGTAATAGGTACTCCTCATGTGTCACTGTGGTTGTTAATTATGATGTATTGTGTTGGAAAATTCCTATTGCTTGATTCATTTACGCGGAAATAAGTCATCAAGTTGTTTACGTAATGGTAAAACTACCTATTAATTAGAGAACGTTAGATCACTTGTTGTACTACCAGAGGAGATGATGTTCATGATGTAAATTTCAATGCGTGATTATAGGAGCGGGTATATTATAATTTTAACAATAGCGCTTTCATAAAGGTAACAATTAGATATTTTCTCGGATTGATTTATGAAGAATGTCATTCTTTACGTACACACAAGGCAATAACAATAATTTATCGCTGATGTAAGTTTCCTTTGAATTGATTTTCATGTCAAGTCGTGTTTTACTGTTGTTTAACAAAACAAAAGGCAAAAATTAAATGCCAAGTATTGCTTCTGTATAGAAAACAAAGCTTTTTGTATTTGAAAACGTGAGAGCTTTGTCCTTATAGCTTGGAGATTTGCCCAACTCTGATAGGAAATGGAAAAGTAAAGCCTTTATCAAAATAATGAAATGCTACAATAAATTAAAGGTAAATGTTAGTAGATGGCGATGTATTATAAATAACTTTTTTTATTATTTATTATTATTTTATTAACCTGCTTTTACGAATTAACATCGCTGATTATCAGTGCAGCGTGCTGATGAAAACTAATAAGAATAAAATCACAATCCACGTCTGGTAGTTTGACAAACTATTCATCGAGAACTTCTTTATTGAACCAAAAAGGTTTGGTGCACGGATTTCAACAAAAAAGAAAAGAAAATATGTCCAGTTTAGTAAATTTATACATTACCATAATTAGAAATTCAATTTAAGTCCCTATGGATAGCTTATTTAATGAGTAATTTCAGCTAATGTTCACCACCACCACCACCATCATCATCATCATCATCATTATCATAAAATTGTCAGTCCTAAGTCTATCTTTAGCTAATCTTCGCATTTCCATAAAACTAGAAAATCCCACATCATTAACTATTTGTAAACACTAATCTAATCTAGATATACTTCTACCCCTCTTATCTCCTATTCTGCTTACAATATGTCTGTAATTATCCCTTCATGCTTGAGAAGGTGTCCTACCAACCTATGTCACCTATTTCTTACTGATATTTATATCGACAGTTAAATGCCGATTCTAGCTAGATATTACTTGCTTTACTTGAATATGTTTTACTAAAATCGAAAACTGATCAAGGTGTGTTACCTAGTTAAAGTCGCAAAGTTTATTTCATTGTCTACTTTAGCGGTAAGGTCTGGAAAATGTCGACTCCAACTGGAGATAGTCGACATCAACATCATTGTGGCATTAATATTCAAAACGAAATTTCTTTTGTAATACGACTGATTAGAAATGAAGATGTATTAGAAAGAATAGGAGAACAGAGGAGTCAATAAGAAATGGGCGAGATAGATTAATAGGACACCTTCTCAGGCATGAAGGTCTAGTCAAGGACATATTAGAGCCAGAAACTAGAGATAGGAAGGGTAGAGGTAAACCTGGATTAGATTACTGTTCGCAAATAGTCAAGGATGTGGGTTGTTCTAGTTTTAGGGAAATGCGAAGATTAGCTCAGGATAGTAAAGGTGGAGGTGTGTGTCCAACCAGTCTTGACTTACTGACGACCTTATGGTTATGATAAATACAACTGGATGAAGTATCTTGTATTAAAAAAAATACAACGTGTAATTATACAACACGTTACTGAAGCGAAACTTCTTCAAACACACAAACATACCGGGATAGAGGTTAAGGAATTGGTTTAATGATGTTATTTGTACACTATGAATTTAAATTTTACACTATACATGCCGGAGTTGCCTGTAACGAGTAGAGGGGAGACATCCGTTGCATAATTTCGTTACATAGCAACTCGTATAAAACGAACTTACCCTACCGTGCGTAAATAAGTTTCCATTCAAAATGAAGTATTTTTCATTAAAAATGCTTCATCGAGGAAGTACGCCCAATCTAGTGGTGAAATGTGTATACTCTATGAAAAGGTATCCAAATTTTGTTGTTAGGTTCCTTATTAATTCTTCGCGTAAACTCTTTCAATTTCGAATAGTCTTAAGAACGTAAATATCCGCATCTTATTAAAGTAAGTTACAACCGTAGAGCGTTATACAGATATCACCGATGGATGCATCGATGGAGTATCAACCACCTGGAGCTGTTCGCTGACTTGCACATGAACTAACACTCGTCACCGCGACGATAAATCATCGGCATAGGCCAAAGCCGCAGCAGCTGACCGGCCGCCTCGACTCTATTTGATTCAAAGGAGCCTCCAACTTCCACGTAATGCGATCGTCGTCGAAGAACAAAATATTGTTGTTAGTTTGCTACGAGTCAAAATTAATGCTGACCGTGTCATCGTTCATATCAGACATTTTTCTCATGGTAGCACAGGTCTTCCTGAGTCATTTATTAAGGCTGCCGATGAATAATTGTTTTCTATGAAGAAGGCGGTCGTTCACCACTCAGGTAGGTACCATAAATGAAGATGCAGAGTTCATCCACAATATAAAGCGCTCTTAACCACCCAACTAATTCGTTTATACTGATTCCGGGAGACAATACGATAATAAAACGAAATGGATAAACGTTCAAATTTGAATGGATAATGCCTAGTTTCCTCCCATATACCTGTTTTTAATTAGGGTTAAAATTTTCGGTATGTCGAATTCCCTCCTAATTATACATCAATTGCCTCCCAACGGCGGCGGACCTTGACTGCGAATTGCCACTTTAAAGTCATAAATAGTTGTTTAAATAATACAGCCTCACCTCACATATTAATCTTAATATTATTCATATATTATAGACACCACAATAACAATAATAATTTTATCAGACTACCCTTCCATTGGTCAAATACAAGATAAACTAAAACTAATAAAGTTTTTCTGGATGATTGCACCAAAAAGCTAGACGCACACGAATTTCCAAACATTGAATTTGTTAAGGTAGTGGGAAACCATTTTAAAATTAAATAAATAAACATTTCATAACTGATATGTGTCTTCTTTCTGAAATTATTTTATCTTTAATATATTGAAGTACTGAAGTGCACTATAAATTTGCTGATAATTTTCGATAAATAAAATAGGTAAGTAGTCGTTAACTTAATTATCGGAGCTGATATGAACGGGAGGGAACTCGGCTAGTACCCGGGAGGGAATTCGACTATCTATATTTTAACCAAAACTACCTGCGGGAGGGAATTCGACATTACCGTTTTCAACAACTTTATTTCAATAGATTCCAGACAAGAAAACTGTGTTTTTAGGAAATGTCATTGTGTGAAAATGCCGAAACATTTCAATGAGGTTACATCTTAATGACGTTATGATCACATGCATCAGCTTTAGTCTTCTCAAGTATTTATGAGTAGGTATTCGAAATAAAAAGAATTTTTGAAATTTTTCTGTTTGTACGCACTAATCCTCTGAAAGGCTAACTCCACGGAAGTAAAAAGGAGGTCATCAGCAATGGTCTAGGTTACTCTGTTCCTTTATTAGTTATAACTTATAACAATTGTATTTACGCAGTCAAAATCGTAGGTTGTTATGAATGCTTTTAGAATTATACTAGTGTTATAATTAATGATTAAGTGTGCACATGCATATATCATCGTATCGTCTTAGTGGTTAACGTTCGGAATTATTTAATGACAATTTTAAACGTCAGGAATGCAAGCATAATCACATGTATGACCATATACGNGAATGACCGTCATAATAGACGTCCCCGTCTTCGACCAGCTGGGTTCACATTCTAACAACAAATAGTTGGTCGCTGGCGTAGTTACAAGTTTGCCTGTGATCGCCGCGGCGTTCCGTTAGAACACACGATTTAGATCAGATGTAATTCTCACAGCGGGTTTTTCTTCGTTTTTCCGCTAAATATTAACCATTTATAGCAATTGTTATCAAGCCAAAAAGAGAATTTCATAAACATATTAAACTATTACTATTAGCTGTTCCCTATTTCTCGCTAGGCGGGTGAGACTTTGAACATCCCGTAGGAAAAATTTCCATTCTATTTCCATTAAAAAAATGCCATTTAATTACCACTGATAATAATTAATGGTA
This sequence comes from Agrilus planipennis, assembly GCF_000699045.2. NCBI lineage: Eukaryota > Metazoa > Arthropoda > Insecta > Coleoptera > Buprestidae > Agrilus > Agrilus planipennis. Next base: position 237,268 of record NW_020438963.1, read on the forward strand.
ATAAATGGAGAATTGCCAATGGGGTGAATGGAATTTCCACTAGAATTCTCGAACTCAATGGGACTTCCATTGCGTTCCATAGGAACTTCCATTCCTGAACCCAATGGAAATCCTAGTGTCAATTCTTTATTTTTCACTTTTAATTATTGCTAGAGGTAATTAAATGAAATTCTTTTTAATCAAGATGAAATATAAGGAAAATATTAATTACGTGACAATTATTATTCCAAATAATGTCTTGTTTATTATTTTTACAACTAGCTGTGACAATCAGCACGTTTCTCTCCATTTTTTTAATAAATTTTAATCATCTCAAACCAGATCTCCATTTTTAGGTACCCAATTGTTTTTCCATTTATATTGAATAGTTTCAAATAGAATTTATAAATTTTGCATTCGTTCCCATTGAAAATCAATGGATATATTTCCTATGTAAATATTAATGGAATTATTGTTAATGGAAACAATTATTTTTCCATTTATGCGAAATGGTTTCGAACGGAATTTACAAATTTTCCATGGATTCCCATTGAAGTTCAATGGAAAATTTTCCTACGGGTTAAGAGGGTGGCTGCTTCCTCAATAGCAGCAAAATGACTCAAATAACCGCGCTAACCTTCTTCCCTCCGTATGTATCTAATTTAATTCATTCAGCCGTAGTAATAAAAAATATCGACTAAATGTTAAAAGATGTTTTACTACAAGCAATTAGTAAGATGTAATTCCATTTCAATATCGTACATCTCAATAAAAAACGATTGGTACATAACCGCGGTTAGACCTATCGTCTATCGAGAATTTTCACATGCATTAGTTCGACACGCAACGAAGAATAATTAGGTAGAAAATAATTACGTCGCAGTAGATAAGCGGACAAACATTTATTTTGCCACATTAACGATGCATTATAAATCTTTTAATGCATCGTCGCAGTCGACTATCAGGAATATAAATGGAAATTAATAAGTTTGGGCTATCCGTCGGCAGGCATCAGTTACCTCATTCAGTTCAGTCCACATACACTGATCCACTGAACTCAAAATCAAAGCAGCTATCCACATTCGAGAAGGTTGTTAACTGCAGCATAATCCTTTCTGAGATAAGTCTCTTAGACTCTCTGAAAGCGAGACTCGAGTCTCCGTCTCTCATGTGTCGCTGAGGGAGACTGTCGAGAGACTGTCAAAAAAATCTGTTTAGCGTCTCTGAACGAGAGACTCGAATCGCTCATAGACAGATCCTCATTTCGTATCCATTCTCTGAACGAGAGACTCGAATCTCTGAACGAGAGACTCGAATTTCTCAATAAGTGGTGTCTCGATAGACATGGTTAAAATTTTCTAAGTTCAAGATATTTCTGAGATCCCAGTCTTTCTACGACAGAGTCGAGTCTCTCAATTTTTCAGTTTTATTAATTCAGTCTCTCTGTGAGAGATCAGAATCTCTGAATTAACAATTTAATCGTTCGAGTCTCTCATACAGAGACTGTGAGAGATCCATAAAAACACCTAAGCAATTACTGAGAGACTGTGAGAGACGTTCTCAGAGACGCTAAAAGATTCTGAAAGACTCTGAGTGACTGGAGAGAGACTGAAAATTTTTGTCTAGGGTTCCCTGAATGTTTCCCACAGTTTTTAGGGATCTAAGCGTGCAAGAGCTATGACTGCCCTTAAAGAAGTCACTTCACAGAATAAATGCACAGTGTTTTACGTCCAACAGAAGCCCACCTAAAATCTTCCATTAGGAAATTTGGAAGAATTGCTAGTCAAGAAAATTTCTTCTGGCTAACGTTTAAATAATATCTAACCAATAATCCAATATTGATAATTTAGATACATAAAAGGAAGATCAATATCTTTAGGTAAGACATCAGAACAATATCGATATCACGTGTGCAAGAATAATACGAGAATAAGATTCGAATTTTCGTTTTTCCTTTTCGATAACAGTACGATATTTTGAGGCTCACATAGGTTTCTGACAAACATTTGGATCGACAGTGTTGTCACAGCAGCAAGGTTCTTTTTGCTAACTCTTCCAGTATAGAACCCTACCACATATGTATACGTATAATTACGAGTAGATAAAATTAATCTGTTCAATCTTCGTTTTGAGTTCAATGATTGAATCGGACCAGTCAGTTAGAGTCGGGAGTAGTCGAAGCAGAAAGGAGCAGCGAGTATCGGGTATCATGTTATTATTCAACAGGTCGCAAGTGAGACGGACAAAGGATGATGTGATATGACAAGGCCCTGGTTGTTAACTAATTGCAGCTATCGATAAGTGAGAGGCTCTTAATTAACCCATCGCTTACCATTTTAATGATTCCATCAATCAGTATTAGTTCATACCAGTTCCGAAACTGCCACTGATACGCTTCATCTCGTCCTGTTCCTTCGACTTTCATACCGTACTTTCAAAACACTCAAGTATATTCACTATTTATTGTTCTTAATTAAATTATCGTTCCCTTTTTTAATAATAATAATAATATATAGGTACTTATAAGATTCTCAATGACAATGTAACTATTACGATTTCCAATATGACGCTATAAATCAGGGGTCGGTAAATAATTTTATGTGAGGCCCAAGAAAAAATTTATTCCTGATCAATTTTTATTTTAATTTGCCTAAAAACGCACAAATTATTAAGAACTCAATCACAGGCACACAATTACCCGAGATAAAAACGTTCAGTCTTTCAGAGTCTCTGAAAGTAAGACTCGAGCCTTCGTCTCTCATCGAGTCTCTCTGGTGTCACTGAGAGAGATTGTCAAAAAGACTGTTTAGCGCCTCTAAACGAGAGACTCGAATCGCTCATAGAGAGATCCTCATTTCGTATCCAGTCTCTGAACGAGAGACTCGTATCTGTGACCGAGAGAATCTCTCAATAAGTGGTGTCTCGATAGACATGGTTAAAATTTTTTAAGTTGAACATATTTCAGAGATTCCAGTTTTTCTACGAGAGACTCGAGTCTCTCAATTTTTCAGTTTTATTCATTAAGTCTTTCTGTGAGAGACTCAAATCTCTGAATTAACAATTTTATCATTCCAGTCTCTCATAGAGAGACTGTGAGAGATCCATAAAAACACCTATTCAATAACTGAGAGACTGTGAGAAACGCTCTCAGAGACGCTGAAAGAGTCTGAAAGACTAAAAAGATGAAAGAAAAAGAGACGAAAAGTGGCGAATCAACAATAGTCTAATTGTGTTTCAATTTTGTTTTCCCAATACCCATGATACTTACACAATACTACTTGTGGAAATGGACGCTGGTTGAAATAAAAGGAGTTGGGGTGTCAGTGTCAACGATAATCCTTTTAGGGTTGATGAAATAACAGAAGAAAAGTAAGACATTTAAAGCACTAATTTGTGGTACAAGTTCTGATAGTACTATAAAATATTCTGGTAAATGACACACATATATGCGGGAAAGGCTAGTGGGCCTTCAGGATTACTCAAAACATTCCTACATAAATACCCGAGATAAAAATGTTCAGTCTCTTAGAGTCTCTGAAAGTGAGACTCGAGTCTTCGTCTCTCATCGAGTCTCTCTGGTGTCACTGAGAGAGACTGTCGAGAGACTGTAAAAAAAAACTGTTTAGCGTCTCTGAACGAGAGACTCGAATCTCTGAACGAGAGACTCGAATTTCTGAACGAGAGACTCGAATCTCTCAATAAGTGGTGTCTCGATAGACATGGTTAAAATTTTCTAAGTTCTACATATATCAGAGATCCCAGTGTTTCTACGAGAGACTCGAGTCTCTGAATTAACAATTTTATCGTTCGAGTCTCTCATACGGAGACTGTGAGAGATTCATAAAAACACCTAGGCAATAACTGAGAGACTGTGAAAGACTCTGAGAGACTGGGGAGGGACTGAAAATTTTTGACTAGGGTATTGCAAATTTTTCAATGGTATCTAAGTTGATTTTTTTACTACCCTTCTGCTTGATAAAATAACATATACAACCATTGAGACTACTGAAGATGAAAAAAGCAGCAATTTTAATAAAAATCCGATCGTTAATCTTTGTTTCCTTGTTGAGCATCGAAGTAGTTCAGCAGGAATTCACAAAGAGTTACGAGTCCAGAGAATTAATGAATATTGTTGGCTTATAGACGAGTTCAGACGAGATAAAAGGCCGAAACTAATTTAATTTCATGTTCACTGAGTACGCGGTTTACATTGTTCCGTCCGGAATTCCTTTATAACTAACTTACATGTAGTGAGGCAGCTTCCAGATACTACTAATGTAAATGCGGTGTTGTGAACGTTAAAATCATATTATAAAGGAATAGTTTGCATAATTTAGTTCTTGCGTGATACAAATTGGCCGTTCGCTTACGATGAAACAAATACTTGAAGCTACCGATACGTTTCATTTTTGAGATAGACTATCGGAACAAAACGTTTTTAAGTCAATAATTCTCAAACTTCTGCCAGCAATTATAGTAACCTGTTTCACATTTTAAAAGGAATTGTTTTTGGAGTATGGCTTAAGTAAAGAAGCTCAAAATTTCGAGAGCAAAGTATTATCGTAACTTAAAGAGTTAGTTACCAAGACCAGAACCAAGACCAAGACTAAAACCAAAACCAAATACGCGAGACAAAACTAAAAATTATTACTTCCGGTGGATTTACCCTAGACAAAAATTTTCAGTCTCTCAAAGTCTTTCACAGTCTCTCAGTTATTGCCTAGGTGTTTTAATGGATCCGTCACAGTTTCTGTATGAGAGAACGGTAAAATTGTTAATTCAGAGATTCGAGTCTCTCACAGAGAGACTGAATTAATAAAACTGAAAAATTGAGAGACTCGACTCTGTCGTAGAAAGACTGAGATCTCTGAAATATCTTGAACTTAGAAAATTTTAACCATGTCTATCGAGACACCACTTATTGAGAAATTCGAGTCTCTCGTTCAGAGATTCGAGTCTCTCGTTCAGAGANTCACTTCATAATTTTTAAGCAAATTAATTAATTACGGGTAACATATAAATTTATCCAAATAAGAAAACAGGATTAAATTAATTATTCGGTTGTAACAGGACTAACGTACGTATACCTGTCGAATTCTTCATTTCGGAGTTACAATATACACGTTTTAATCAATTATGATGGTAGATTAATGGTTAAATATTTTATCTTGAAAATGATCATCTGCTCACGCTTATTCTCTGCCATCGTGCACGATTTTAGTAAAAACCGTTTGGCCTTTATACTTATGTTTTTCATTAAAGTTATCCAGACAAGTTTTTGTATCAATAAAAATACTTCAGGTAGACATTCAACTCGGTATTTATTGTAGCAATTTTGAAACCTCGTTGCTTAAACTTAATTGGACGTAAATTATTATTACCATAACACAAAACAGCTTATGGTATTTCGAGAGTATTTCATTTTTTGTTAATTAGCTCCCTTAATATCCCACTATTTGTAACCTGAAAAGTTTTGACCTCCAAGAATGCAGAGCCAAGTAGCATTTCTTCTATACAAAAATATGCCACGAGAAAACAAATCACGCAATAAAGCATGTCACTCGGTAACTGTATTTAATATAAGAGATAATTTAATAAGAAATGGAGTACATACTAATTTCCTGTACGTTAACAATTTATAAATCTTTCTTCTATTTTAAAAAATTATCTAAAATGTGCTGACTATTATTAGATCCTCAAACACGAGTTTCTAAGATGAAGGGAAAATAGTGACTAAACAGTGTACTTATTTCTGTTCAGTTTTAACCATACCAATCACAATGTGTCAAAATAATACATAGTAATAGTACAAATCTGAACCCTACAGTACCTTTAAGTACATTAGTTAAAAGAACCGGATTGCTTTTTCCAAGTATGTTTTGTTTCCCCCAAAATCAGTTCCCAAAATGTATAATTACAATATAAAATATAAAAAAAGTAATTTTTTTTGATATTGTAACTACAAATTTAAGGTTTCTTCCTTTCTTCATGCTATAAGACATTGGTTCTTGCAAAATCTCATGATACTAGGTCAACGGGAAGTACCCTGTTTTGATGGTGTCGACTTAGACGTTGGAAATACCAATTTCAACTTGATATCTCCATGCGTTAATGAGAAAAAGGATGTTGAAAGACAGATAGATGTAAGGACAAGGAAATGATCCAATAAGGGTTCCATTGTTCTTTTCGTACGGAACCCTAAAACCCTTGTTTTTGGTATTTTTTGCGAATGCTTGATCTAATGTTTTCAGTGGATTTATAATCAATGATCACCCACTAGTCCAACTAGAAAGGCTTCTCAGTATTCAATAGTTTTGATCTATTAACACCTGCCGTTAGTATTGTCCTTTATAATATAAGAAAAAGAGAAAAAGGTTGAATATTTCAAAGCATTAGTCTGTATCTATAAATCTTTGCAGAGTGCAATAGCATTTAAGTTTGACTTAACGAGCAGGACAACTATTGAGCAAGAATTGAACTCTGTAGGAATGCAGCACACTTTCTTGCCAGTATAAAACAAGTCATTGTGGAATGAAAGCAATCTGCATTACTCGTAGATCTATGTTATCTCACGGAGATGCAAGTAATAGTTGCAATAAACGTACCAACTTTTAAATTAAAATAGCCAATCTGCCAGTGACGTACGAGAAAAGCTCTGACTTGAATAGGTACTTCTTATTTTCTGTGCTGTCGCAAGTATTTAAGGTTTCATTAGTTTAAAGCGGATAAACGTTAAAATTACAACTTTTTACAAGCACTCGGTATATTGTTTTGAGTATTATACAGAGCGGTCCAAAATGAAGTATAAGGTAGAAAAGAAAAAACAAAAAACCCAAGAAACTAATCCGAAATAGCCTCAAACCCGACTAGAAATTGGAAGTAGATTAATCTGAAGTGATTTGAGGACCTCGTAAAGCTGTCGAATTTTAGGAATTCCTTTCAAGGCCCTAATGAGGATTGCATATGGAAATCCTACATTAGTACAAATCCATTAAATCCAAGCCAGTATTTTCACAGTTTATCCTGGTAATATGAAATATAAATTGAATTAGGTTTCCCAAACGAGAACCTTATCAGGGTTTGTTTGTTTGAACCCCTATAAAGTATAGGTACCTTCCTTAATTCTAATCGGAATTGAATTTAAATAAACTCAGTAGACTGCAAATAAAATAATTCGAAGTGGTCTGTATTCTGTCGAAACTGCCAGACGCGGATCGCGATTTCA
>NW_020438963.1:251240-291727 GCF_000699045.2 Agrilus planipennis
ATTTTAACACTAAATATATAAAAAAGAAACTTTACCACTGTTTGAGTGTTCTTTGTTCCTTTGTCTGGATAACACATGGTTGAAATATAGAGACAAACTAATTTTTTTTTTGAAATTTCTTACTTCTTTCAAGTATCTTGCAAGTACCTACTATTCTGTTCGTTAAAAGGACAATTTATGTATTGGAGGAAGTGTAAAGTCTCAAGTTTTCATAAGTTTTACAACTATCGACAATATTTTCATAAAAAGTCATGATAAGCTCGAATGTATGAGAGAAAATTTCAATATTTAGGACAATTATTGTGTTGGTAAAACGTAAGTATTAGATTAAATGAGCAAGACCAAGATTTAACACACAAGACCAGGACTACACCAACAAGACAAACACCAAGGCCAAGACGGAGACAATACCAAGATTTTTTTGCTCTTTTCTTAGGAAATTGTTATTTAGAAAGGAATTCAATATTTTTAAACCTGATCAACGTAATGCAATATATCTATATCCCTTGTCCAATATGAAGATAAATAGCTGTTTTTCTCCTCGATCTAAATAAAGTTGTATGGAAACGACAAGTTTATTAGCATGCGTTGAATCAAGTTGAATCTAAAGAGTAAAGAGGCAACAACAGGATATCATGAGAAAGGTGATGTTTTCCGATAAAGTGGGTACTTGCTTAGGTATACATATACCGATAACCTTCTTGCATGAAATGTATATTTCTTCGAAACATTTGAAATTGGAAAGTTTACTGGCAATCGTGCGTCGTTAAGGCCTCTGTTCCATCTCGTTCTTCGGACGTTTCCATAAATCGCTGTCGAATTGAATAAACGACATACACGTACACTTTACACCGAGATATATATAAAGCATTTCGAAATGGTTCGGTAAAATTAGTTACCTAATCAATAAGCGGCCGACTAGAAATTGATTATTAATTGACATCATTAATAACGTTCACGTAAAAATCTTGGCCGGGTACGTTTTTGTGTGTTTTATGTAAGCTGACATCATGATGAATATATGAATTCCTGGCGGACTTGAAATATGGCGAGCAACACGATATATTTATCGCTACCGTGCAGAGAATTCCAGATAAAATTTAAGAAGTCCATCTTGGTTGAATTTCCGAGCGTGGGAACGCTCAATATTGTCACAAATATTCTTGCCGTTTAGGAACCATCGGATTCCATCTACGCGCTTGTCGTTAACGGAGGCAGAGAGATCCGTTCGTTCGTTGGGTCGCGACTGTCCGCGGCTGCATCGCAGAGACAGAGAGCCGCATCGTATCGGATCGCATCGCATCGCATCAGCACTTGTGTTCGCTGACTCGATCGACATAATGTTTTGTTGCTCATGTTCTCGTTCGCGTCCTTCTCATCCTGCGATGCGCTGCTGATGCTAGACCGATGCACTGGTTGACGCCGCTGTTACTTACTCACTCAACGTTGCCACCCAAACGTGACAAGTCAACATCATAATGAAAAACTATTAGTAATATAATTTTCTAATGGTTCCATTATGAAATTTAAGTCGATAAAATATCAGTTGATACATTTTGTTAGCATTTCTTCCCCAACAATCGTACACAATAAGAAATCAAGGTGTGTATGGAGTAAAGATTTTTTATTTACATGAGACCAACAAGTTACGTTTCGCCTCGAATATGAGGCATCTTCAGGGTTAGGTTTCCAAGTTATAAACTCTGTATGTTCAAGGTTTCACCATACTATGTTCCACGACAAAATTACCGCAACCTTGGCATACAAAATTTATAACTTAGAAACCTAACCTTGAAGATGCCTCATAATCAAGGCAAAACGTAGATATGGGTCTCATGTAAATAAAAAATCTTTACCCCATATGCAGCTTGATTTCATACAGTATCAGGTGATACATTTACAGAATCAAAAAAAGAAAGTTTCAACATTTGAAAAGGTCCTTACAACGGTCCCATTTTTTACGGTGATATGACAATCAATTTCGTACTGGTCAATAGTTAAAACATTTTTATTGACAACGGTGAAAAAAAGGCTTCTGATGAAGTTAAAATTTAGATAACCCAGTTTTTATAAATTAATTTAACACATAACCTAATGATCATTTTCATATTTAACCATTTTCACGTTAAACTTGACGGAATTTTTCGTTAATTTAAAAAATTAAGCTTTCAACTTGAATATTTCTGTATTCTATCCCTGTCGAATATTTTTCTTTAGGTTCTTATGCTTTCATATCCTACGTTTCTCTCAATTTTTGTTTCCACTGTGGCTAACTTCGGCAACAAATTTTCTTTACTTCAAATAGACTCATGTGTTTCCATTCGATGCGTCTCGAAGGCTTGTTGTTCGCATCTTCTACAATCCTTCCTGTGAATATCCGTAACAGGTCAAGAGGACAGTACACCGTCTAACTAATCCGAAATACTTTATGAAATACAGAATATGCAAATGTCTGAATGTATTATATCAAAACTGTTGTGTATCAGGCTTTTATTGATAAGACATTGTAGATTTACTTCATGAGCTTCTAATTTAAACAAAGCAGACTTTCCAAGGATGTTTATGCTTAGCGCTTTTTAAGAAAGAGCTCCTTTCTGAGGAACAGATGGATGATTTTGATCCATGAAGAGGAAACCCATTATATCTACGCTTGCAAACTAGTAAATTTCAGCCAAAGCAAAATTGTCAATAAAATAAATTATCTAACTCTGCATATCTTTGAATTGCTTATAAAATAATTCAAATGGTTCAAAGTTAAAAACTTAGGGCATTTTCTAATAGAAATCGTGGATTGTTGACTGACTCAATTTTGCATCTTAATCCAATGTAATCACAGTAATTTTGCGTATTCGATGAATTAAATTTCAATATATTTTCGCCTCGCGATTGTTTATTTATTCCTCGTGCCTGTTGACACCTTATAAAAGTTATTTTGCGAAAAAGTGGCAAGAATCCGACTAATGGAGTACTGACATCGGAAAGAACAGCTCATAAATCATTTATAATGTAATAAACAAACATAAATAACAAAAATCTGTCATGTTTATTGCTCTCACGGAACCGAACGTGAATCGAAACAAAAAGATTTTGATTCATGATCGAGATCGAGAGTCTTTTTTACAACTGTATAAAAAGGCAAAATTTATGCCGTGCGAACGGGAATGAAAACAAACGTAACATTTCTTTTATAATCCCCATCGACAGAGAACAATTTCGATGATAATTTTCAAGGTAGACATACTAAAAAAGCAGCGACCTCTGAATTTTATATGGTAGTTACACCGAACGGCAACGTTACACATCAATTCGGCAAAAAAAGTCCTGCTGTCGTTTACAGAACCAATTGAATTTTATAAACATCGTAAGTATTCCTTCCTAACCAACTCTTATTTCTATTTTTAGACTACTACACAATACGTAGGGACAAGTTATATGGGCAACTTTTAAAAATTCGATTGAAATACTGTTATTACAATCAACAAAGGGTACCAGTGAATCCAAATCAAACTATCTCTCCATTCGTACGCGTTCGTTCAATGCAAGAAGTTTGAAACCGTTACCATCACTGTGTACTAGTTACGTAACTTTTTACTGATTCAGGCAAAAAGGAGAAATGTGATAAAATATCGATTTCTTTACAAGGATTCTTTCTTAGAAGTACCCGACCCCGGCTATGTGACTTTATTAGCCCAGCCATCATGTAAAGTGAGACAGTTTTGACTTAATGTACAGCCCATGACTCTCTACTTATTTATCTCCTGTCAAATTTTTAGGAAAAATTTCGATGGTTGTAATACCTAGATATTGTTTCTGGACTGATTCCAATATCCAACTCAAATACATCAAACCAAATTCAAAACCTGATGGAATCTCATGACCTACGGCCTGGGTTATATCCTGCCTCAAGAATAACAAAGGGTTTTAGATCAATCAGTTTATCTTATGGTTACTTAGATGAAAAGGATAACGAGATAAAGAGTAACCTTTCCTACCTTCCCCTTATTTACATATATCTATTCCAGGATAAACCCTAGAGTCCTTAACTAAATTTTTAAATCTTTACCTAATAAGAATGAAATCTTAAATCACCTTCAACGTATAGCGCCTTCTAACATGATGATCAAATAAAGTATTCGCGATGGTTATGTTTATCGCGAAATACTTTTATCGATCTTCCTCTATTATATCTGAAAGAATCTGTTATTACACATTCTTTACTTTCACCTATTGCTGCTTTAATGTCTTCTACAATTATTGGGTTTTTCTGCCCATTCACAAAATTTAGAACGTCTTCTATATCTGCATTATATCGAATTTACATCTCCGTCATTGAATTTAATAACTGACCTATCGCCCTTCTGTAAATAAACTTACACACTCTGTCGAACATTCTTATACATCACAATTCCTACCCCCAAATTACCTTCCACCGATCCTGTATGTATTATTTTAGAACGCCCACTTCAGAAGTCTGTAACGGATTTCACTAATGCTTACTACATCTAATTCTAGCGTATCTATCTCAACTTTTGAATTTTCTACTTTCCTCATGTTTCTAACATCTCAAGCCCCGACTAGTGAAATATTGCATCTTCCCCTGTTGTAGTTCGAGGTGGTTCCCACTGGGACAACTGAATAGAGGATTATCTTATGCTTTACCCCAGTGGACGCCTTCATTTATGTAGTTCATGGTACGTTGTACTCGAGAAGTCACATAAGATGGTGATGGTGGACATAGCAGTCTTGTACATTAGAATGTCATACTGACCTTCGTGATCTCTACCATCCTGAGTTCCTACTGAACGAGCTGCTGCCCTCATTTAAGGGCTTGTTTAAGTCTGAATTTTTATTAAGAATCTCCCTCATTGTGAGGGAATCTATAGTCCGACTCCCTAAATTGTCGAAACGCGCAAGGAAGGTTGTACATAGGGTTGCCACCCGTACTTTATTATAAATTATTGTACTCTATTTCGACTGTACGTACGTTATACTTTACAAGACACATAAAGTACGCAAAAATACTTTATTTAAGGTCTTCAGTAAACATCGTAATTTTGTAAGCGATTATTCGAAATTCAGAGTATTTTTACATCAATAATATTACACAGAAAAATGGCAAACCATATTTAGGGAACAATCTGATTTTCCAAATCTGTTCAAGGTAGTGTCACTTTTGCTATCCGTTCCGGCCACTTCAGCATTTACAGAAAGAGTATTCTCTGTTATGAACGCAAAGTGGCGGGACGACAGGAATAAAGCTTCATTAAAACTAATTAAAAATGAACTTTTAGTTTACTTAAATCTTTGTTTGCCATGTTTAGAGGCTATTAATGTATTTAAGAGCGACAGCAATTTGTTACTGGCTGCTAGGTGTAACAAAAAATACGTTTTTAAAAACAAAAAATAAAATACTTTATTTTTATGCTGAGTACTTTCTTTTTTAACCTTTTAGTCGAGAAATACTTTATGTAGAGCCTGAAAAGGTGGCAACCCTAGTTGTACAGGAGCGTCGTCAAGGTTCAAGTCCTGTCGGATTCGATGACTAACTTAATTTAAAAACAAGAAACGTGTAAATTGTTAGTAGATAATTTGATCTAGATATTACATTTAGAAAAAAGTTAATTTTCTTAACTTGGAATTCTTTTTGGACCCGCCCCTGGATTTTATGTAAAAAGCTTTACGGTAGATATTACAAATTCTTTTTTTCGCTTCCTTAGAACTGTTCGGTTCTCGAAAGAACGATGAGATACAAGTAATTCCATTTGAGCAATACATTACGGCATTTGTTTATATTTTATACATAAAGTTTGTCTTTTGCCTGTTTTTTTTTGTGTCTACACAATTGTCCTCGCCAAGTATTTTCAAAAGGTGGCCGCCCAACTGCGTACATAAGAAACGTAAACCAGAGTTTTTTCAACATGATTGTGAATCTAGTGATCTATCATTGAAAATATTAGGCGTGACGTATTTTATAATCAACCGAAATATCGCATGGCTTTGTTACCGGTTGAAACACGTTTATTTTTCGCTTAAATACAGTGAGAATAGACGGGAATGACTTGTACACTCGGCTACCACTTTTACTGGTTAAATAGAATAGGAAGCGTCCCGGATTGCGCTGGTGTGCGTTTTGTTTGATTCGTGATCACGAGCGCACATCGGATAATAAGTTGCAATAAAATCAATTTGAAGCGTGACGTCATGCTTTAATGTCAATTGTGTTATTTTTTTTTTAGAAAGAAGACGTACGATTCTCTGTAGACCGTGATTTTAGTGAATGGAAACACAGCGTAGCCTGTGTTTGCCATGGATAATTTAATAGTCAGTGCTTAAAAACAGAAGTGACCATATCGCATTGAAAAAGTAAACTCTAATATTTCCGGTTACTCATTGATATAAGTAATACGTATTTAATGTGTGGAATAGCTGCTAATCGATGATGCAAAATAGATAAATTTCACATGTTTATTGAAACATTTTCTATGAACGAATTTCAAAAGTAGCACTACCTTGATGACGTAATTAAAAAAATATTGCATCTACTTTCACCTTTCCTTTGTTCCTAATCCAATCTCATATCCAATTTACCAGTTATTATTATATTAATATGGCTCATCTCAATTATATACTTAAATCAAGGACTTTACAGGATCTCTGCCTCCAATAAAACGCATTGTAAACACCAGGAGATTGTACATGTATCCCGACGTTTTGCTCTGTTAGTCGCCTCTTACGACACGCTGAGCAAGCGGTGGGACTATTCTAACCCGGTCCCACGCGGGTGTAGGTTAGATATGCGACGAGTACCTGGTTTGGATCCGCTACCTGGCAGATCTGGCACTTCATTTAGGATCCGGCCGGATACCGGATAAAAACACTGGGTAAAAAAAAAGCTGCAGTAATAATAAGAATAATTTTTAATTATTAACAATTCAAATATTTCAACTAGTGAGTCACATTTACAAAATGAGAGAAGTCCCGGAGGATTATAAACGGAACGTGGTAGCGAGACATTTAGAACAATTAGCTTAACTACAATTGTACAGAGGAGGATGGAAAAAGGGCGGAAGAACTATTAGGGGAAGAAGATCAATTTGGGTTTAGAAGAAATAGAGGAACGCAGGAGGTCATAGTAGCTTTACGGGTAACAATAGCGAAAACGGTAAAAAAAGAAACAGTGTGTACACTGAATTTGTAGATTTAGAAAAAGCTTTTGACAATGGTAAATGGGACAAGAAGTTAAATATACTTAAAAATGTACGGATACATCGAAGACACAATCAACATCATTGTAGACAGTATAATTGTAAGGATAGATATACAAGAGCAAACGATTAGTATGCCTAAATTCGCATATGATATAGCAGCTTTACATCTAGCAAGGAGGAGTTAGAGGTAGCTTTACATAAAATGGAAGCGGTATTGACAAAACAGTATTGTATGAAACAAATAAAAGTAAAACAAAAATACTGATATGTAAGGGAAGAAAAAGTAGGGGAAAGAGCGAATGTAAAGGACGAAAGATTAGAAGAAGTGGCTGATTTTAAGTACCTGGGAAGTCAGTTAAGTCAGGACGGAAGAAGTTGTAGGGATATAAAGCAGAAAATAGCACAAGACCGAGTCGCCTTCAATAAAAAGAAGTCCCTTCTTTGCTCGCGAACGATTAATTTAGAAATTCGAAAAAGATTGTTAAAGGTGTATGTTTGGAACGCGGCGCTGTACGGGTGCGAAACACGGACGGTGGGCGCGGCGGAAAAGAAGGTTAAAAGCATTGGAAATCTGGTGTTACCGGCGAATGATGAGGATATCTGGGATAGAGAAGGTTATAAATGAAGAGGTATTAGAATGAATAAGAGAAAAAAGGACTCTATGGAACTTAATAAAAAATAGGCGAAATAGGTTGGTAGGATACCTTCTCAGGCATGAAGGTCTAATCAGATACATATTAGAGGCAGAAACAGGAGGTAGATCTAGATTAGATTACTGTTCGAAAAGAGTTAAGAATGTGGGTTGTTCTAGTTTTAGTGTGGTGCGTGTACCACCAGTCTTAGGACTGACAACCTTATGATGATGATGATATTAAGGTTAGTCTTAATATACGATCAAAAACTGTTTTAATAATTCCCACAAACAGGAGATCAGGTAGATACAGGACGGTGTTCGACTTTTTCCGGGCGTCCTTAACTTCCGCTGATTTCCGAGACCGTTAACCACGGCTCCGAGGCCGCTCGCGGTTTTACTTGCGCGTCCCACCTGTCACCCTTCCGGTGGCAATTATTACTCGTCCTGGGACAAACGGACCGACAGACAGGAACAACAAACAGAGTGTCCAAACCGACAATACCGTAGTTGTGGTGTCAGCGACATCGACCATGGCATGTGGCGGTCCAGGAGATAACGGATGACGATAATAATTCCATTATCTGATATGTACGATCGGGCGAGAGGCTTTGAAAAGTTGGCATCGGCGTCGTTGGTGTCGTCGTCGTCGTCGTCGTCGTCGACATCGTCGTCGGCGTCGCTAAAATCAATGAGGACCATGCGCGTCCCGGGGTATGTGCGTGTATGGTGGGGCGCATAGTGAGCCATGGGCACCTCATACCCGGACAGTCCACGCCTATAATGCTCCTAGGTCGAGCCGAAGAAAATCGCGAGTGTGATGTGTCCGACGAAGGAGAACATCAGCGACCATGCTGGACTCTCTTGGTGCTTTCATAGACGCTAAGGTGAGTCCTCCTTCTGTGTCTCAGTGTCCAGTGTTGCTTTCCGTTTAACACTTTTGGGCTGATTGCTACTTACGACTATACGACTCTTTGGGGATAGTCAAAATGACAGTCCAAAGCATGTCAAACTACTTCTGACACCCACTGTACCTTCTGTTGCTCTCTGTACAAATACAATAAACTATTGGTTTTGCTAACTGAAACTGAATTTCATTTTCTCAATAGCATCCAGCTTTGTAACGAAATTTAAAATTGAGCAATTTGTTTGATGAGAGCTTTCTGTAACATCATTTTTGTCTCCTTTTGCTGTTTATGATAAAGAAGAAATTCTTGTTGTTTCATTAAAAGCATTAAAAAATGATGTTCCGTATGTGTTTGTAATGNTCATTCGGAAAAACACACACAAAATAAATAATGAATATAATTATAAAATTTCGTAACAATTGTAAATGTAAATTAATAAGAAAAAATAAAACTAAGAAGGTAAATCTCACAGGAAAGCTTTTTTTTAAAAAGGAAAACTAACTGGCAGTTGTAAATATTTTTTATTTACTGTGAGAACTGAAAGTTAATAGTTTAACTGATCAAATCGTATAATACATACTGTTTGCTAAATAAAAATTACTATTAGTTTTCATTTGAAGGTGAACGGTTGATTTGGTACACTCGTCATGTATAAACGTATGAAAAGGCTACAGGTCGTAATTGATTGTCTCTGCAAGTCTTCATTGTCAGATCGAAAATTTTATTGAATAATACACTGCAACAGTGGTTCCCAATTTTTTTTGTCACGGAACACTTTTTTTGGCTTATAACAAAAAAGTAAATTGACAATAGTTTTATGTCCTTAGAGTCCTTAGCCCAACATCCTTGTCTCCTTATTGTGTACATATTGTAATCTTCAATTTGAATTTTGTATTGCACGAAGTAAATGTGCACATTTTTCCTTATAATAACATTAAAATTAGGTTTAATGTGCGACAACTGACTGAATTCAAATATCCCGAACAGCACTCAATCTAGTTCTAAATTAGTTTTTAGACGCGATCAACATCATTAAGGACAGTACAACTGTAGGAATAGATATCCAGGGGAAAAGCATTAGTATGCTTAGATTTGCAGATGATATAGCCGTATTAGCATCCAGCAAGCAGGAGTTAGAGATAGCTTTAAATAAAATGGAAGCGGTATTGACAAAACAGTACTGTATGAAAATAAATAAAAATAAAACAAAAATACTGGTAAGTAAGGGAAGGAAAAGTAGGGAAAGAGCGAATATAAAGATAGGAGACGAAAAATTAGAAGAAGTGTCCGATTTTAGGTATCTAGGAAGTCAGATAAGTCAGGACGAAAGGAGTAGTAAGGATTTAAAACAGAGGATAGCGCAGGGTCGAGTCGCCTTCATTAAAAAGAAGTCACTTCTATGTTCGCGAACGGTTAATTTAGAAATTCGAAAGAGGTTGTTAAAGGTGTGTGTTTGGAGCACGGCGCTGTACGGGTGCGAAACATGGACGGTGGGCACTGCGGAACAGAAAAAGTTGGAAGCTTTCGAAATGTGGTGTTACAGGCGAATGATGGGGATACCGTGGATAGAGAAGGTTAGAAATGAAGAGGTATTAGAAAGAGTAAGAGAACAGAGGACTATATGGAAGTCAATTAGAAATAGGCGTGATAGGTTAATAGGACACCTTCTCAGGCATGAAGGTCTAGTCAGGGACATATTAGAGGCAGAAACGGATGTAATTACTGTTCTCAAATAGTTAAGGATGTGGGTTGCTCTAGCTTTAGGCAAATGCGAAGGTTAGCTCAGAATAGTAAAGAGTGGAATGTCCAACCAGTCTTAGGACTGACGACCTTATGATGATGATGATGATGATGATGTAGGTATAAACTAAAAAGCTCGCCTGTAATCGATAGAAACCAAAACAGGAACCGTGGTGACCTTATCAACGACTGCAGAGTATTCGTTTTAAGTTCAATCAAAAGGTCTTTCATATTTGAATCAACTGATTCCAATTTTTGTTTTAGAGGGGACGAGTTCTTAACATCGATTCAAGTTCTCATACTCCAACACTATTAACATTGAATCGTGTAGTCTAATTTGCGAATAGATTTTGACTCAGTGAGGTTTAATAGATGCTCATTTATAGTTTTACCGTCATCTGAGAGTGCTTGTAATTCATTTTGTTAGAAAAATCTATTGAAGAACTGAAATTTGTTTTTTATCCTCAGAAAAGATTTTGTCTGTCACTGTAAACGTGATTGTGGTTCTTCACTGTGAGGACCTCCTGATTACGTTAGATTTATCAAATATATCAACCAAATAAGCCAATTTTAATAACCATTTCTCGTCGCGCAATAGTTCTAAATGACTAATGAATGTAACAATTGATTTAATACGTCTATAGGCATATAATAATGATAATAAATAAACAAGCAAAATAACCAAGGAAGCAGGAACTAATAAGTGACTAATTGTATCCAATAATCCAAGACCAAATGTCCTATCATCTCATCTAGCATCTAGGTACCATCAGCGGCCGATATCTCAACTATAGAATTATTTGTTAGGGTTTAACCTCTCATCACTGGTTTGGTCATGAAAAATATGTTGTTGTTATGATTAAACACAGAACGGTTGTTTTTTTTTGCAGAATTTTGTAACTTCTTCACCCCTGTGATCCTTCCACGATACACTAAGGTTTTGGGGAACACTTTTTGGGAACCGCTGCACTACAACGTAAATTACAGTTACCTAAGAAAGTAAAAGTATCTGAAGATAATTGCCGGTTGTTTATGCTGTCGTCAATTCTCAATTATCCCCTCAATAAAATAATGCATTCTTTACTGATTGTTATGAAAAACGCTATGCTAATAGATTATCGTTTAATTCACAATACCATATTAATGTCAAAGCAAAACAATTGTCTTGCTGTCATGCGCCGTTACTCAGGACAATTAGGTAACTAATGTGATAAAATTTGCAAAGCTTTCACTCAAACTTTTCTTAACTTCAGTGAGAAGTTTAATTGAGCGTTTATTACTTAATTTTATTAATAATAGACATTAGCGGTAATTGACATTAATAACAAAGACACATTTAATTTAAGGTCGAGAGAATGTCTCTCAATAGTTGTTGGTCATGTGTATCAGCAAAACTAGAGTAAAAAATGAAACACGTATTTACTTATTATTAAAAATTAAACAGTTCAAGAGATAAAACAATTTAATTAATTTAATACCGGGGTACTAAAAAGTTGTGCAAGTATTTCTATCTTATCTAATTACTTTCTTTAACAAATGTATTAAATTAATTAAATNAAATACTTTATGTAGAGCCTGAAAAGGTGGCAACCCTAGTTGTACAGGAGCGTCGTCAAGGTTCAAGTCCTGTCGGATTCGATGACTAACTTAATTTAAAAACAAGAAACGTGTAAATTGTTAGTAGATAATTTGATCCAGATATTACATTTAGAAAAAAGTTAATTTTCTTAACTTGGAATTCTTTTTGGACCCGCCCCTGGATTTTATGTAAAAAGCTTTACGGTAGATATTACAAATTCTTTTTTTCGCTTCCTTAGAACTGTTCGGTTCTCGAAAGAACGATGAGATACAAGTAATTCCATTTGAGCAATACATTACGGCATTTGTTTATATTTTATACATAAAGTTTGTCTTTTGCCTGTTTTTTTTTGTGTCTACACAATTGTCCTCGCCAAGTATTTTCAAAAGGTGGCCGCCCAACTGCGTACATAAGAAACGTAAACCAGAGTTTTTTCAACATGATTGTGAATCTAGTGATCTATCATTGAAAATATTAGGCGTGACGTATTTTATAATCAACCGAAATATCGCATGGCTTTGTTACCGGTTGAAACACGTTTATTTTTCGCTTAAATACAGTGAGAATAGACGGGAATGACTTGTACACTCGGCTACCACTTTTACTGGTTAAATAGAATAGGAAGCGTCCCGGATTGCGCTGGTGTGCGTTTTGTTTGATTCGTGATCACGAGCGCACATCGGATAATAAGTTGCAATAAAATCAATTTGAAGCGTGACGTCATGCTTTAATGTCAATTGTGTTATTTTTTTTTTAGAAAGAAGACGTACGATTCTCTGTAGACCGTGATTTTAGTGAATGGAAACACAGCGTAGCCTGTGTTTGCCATGGATAATTTAATAGTCAGTGCTTAAAAACAGAAGTGACCATATCGCATTGAAAAAGTAAACTCTAATATTTCCGGTTACTCATTGATATAAGTAATACGTATTTAATGTGTGGAATAGCTGCTAATCGATGATGCAAAATAGATAAATTTCACATGTTTATTGAAACATTTTCTATGAACGAATTTCAAAAGTAGCACTACCTTGATGACGTAATTAAAAAAATATTGCATCTACTTTCACCTTTCCTTTGTTCCTAATCCAATCTCATATCCAATTTACCAGTTATTATTATATTAATATGGCTCATCTCAATTATATACTTAAATCAAGGACTTTACAGGATCTCTGCCTCCAATAAAACGCATTGTAAACACCAGGAGATTGTACATGTATCCCGACGTTTTGCTCTGTTAGTCGCCTCTTACGACACGCTGAGCAAGCGGTGGGAATATTCTAACCCGGTCCCACGCGGGTGTAGGTTTGATATGGGACGAGTACCTGCTGTGGATCCGCTACCTGGCAGATCTGGCACTTCATTTAGGATCCGGCCGGATACCGGATAAAAACACTGGGTAAAAAAAAAGCTGCAGTAATAATAAGAATAATTTTTAATTATTAACAATTCAAATATTTCAACTAGTGAGTCACATTTACAAAATGAGAGAAGTCCCGGAGGATTATAAACGGAACGTGGTAGCGAGACATTTAGAACAATTAGCTTAACTACAATTGTACAGAGGAGGATGGAAAAAGGGCGGAAGAACTATTAGGGGAAGAAGATCAATTTGGGTTTAGAAGAAATAGAGGAACGCAGGAGGTCATAGTAGCTTTACGGGTAACAATAGCGAAAACGGTAAAAAAAGAAACAGTGTGTACACTGAATTTGTAGATTTAGAAAAAGCTTTTGACAATGGTAAATGGGACAAGAAGTTAAATATACTTAAAAATGTACGGATACATCGAAGACACAATCAACATCATTGTAGACAGTATAATTGTAAGGATAGATATACAAGAGCAAACGATTAGTATGCCTAAATTCGCATATGATATAGCAGCTTTACATCTAGCAAGGAGGAGTTAGAGGTAGCTTTACATAAAATGGAAGCGGTATTGACAAAACAGTATTGTATGAAACAAATAAAAGTAAAACAAAAATACTGATATGTAAGGGAAGAAAAAGTAGGGGAAAGAGCGAATGTAAAGGACGAAAGATTAGAAGAAGTGGCTGATTTTAAGTACCTGGGAAGTCAGTTAAGTCAGGACGGAAGAAGTTGTAGGGATATAAAGCAGAAAATAGCACAAGACCGAGTCGCCTTCAATAAAAAGAAGTCCCTTCTTTGCTCGCGAACGATTAATTTAGAAATTCGAAAAAGATTGTTAAAGGTGTATGTTTGTAGCGCGGCGCTGTACGTTTGCCAAAACATAGACGGTGGGCTCTGCGGAAAAGAAAAGGTTAGAAGCGTTCGAAATGTGGTGTTACTGGCAAATGATGAGGATACCGTGGACAGAGAAGGTTAGAAATGAAGAGGTATTAGAAAGAATAGGAGATCAGAGAACTCTCTCTCGGGAGTCAATAACAAATAGGCGAGATAGGTTAGTAGGACACTTTCTCAGGCATGAAGGTCTAGTCAGAGACATATTAAAGGCAGAAACAGGAGTTAAGAGGAGTAGAGGTACAGCTAGATTGGATTATATATTCGCAAATAGTTAAGGATGTGGGATGTTCTAGTTTTAGATAAATGCAAAGATTATCTCAGTTTAGGAAAAAGTGGAGGTGCAACCAGTCTTAGGACTGACGACCTTATGATGATGACACAACCTATGTACGTAAACAAATATTATTAATAGCTTCTATCGTCTATATTAGACACCTAATTGCGTCAGTCGTTTTATCGTCGTTATAACCGGTTACCTTTGTTCTTTTAACAACTGAGAATATATACCTACGTTTACTTAATCTTAAAAATATGTTTTCAGTTAGATTCTATAGCACACCAAAATTCATTTCCAATAGCACCTTTAGTCGAAGATTATATTAAAAGTATTTGACTTAATTCTCATTTCTATTACGAGCGAACGAATTTAATGCAAACAACAAATACAAAACTATTTTAGATGCAACTTGTTCGACGAAGATGTTAAAATACGAAATAGTGTTCTATCCGGGTAAAATGTGACGGCCATAAGAGCCTGGCGTATACGTTTTTATGGTCAAGTGTAACCTTAATGTTACGGAATAGGTAGAGGACCGACCAGTTCGCTCGATATGGACAAGAGGACAGTCGCGTTGTCATACATTTCAAGTATCACCTGTCAATCAATGTTACGATCCCGTATATTGTCCTTACTGACTGGCCAACCGGTAGATTTAATGCCGCAAAAACTGCTCGTATTTGTTTTACTAATTTGTAATATCCTTAATGCTGTCAGAGACAAATTTTTATCGCTCCTCGCGCTCCAGTTTACCATTGCGTTTTGGACTAACTGTTAAATTATTTAATATCCATTTCGTGAATTAACCAAACTACCGTGAAATCTTGTTGTTCATAAAACAGCTGAAAAAACTTCAGCCTTTCAAACTTAATTATTTTCACTTTTTTATGAAAGAGACGCAACAGAATAAGTATGATTTATGTAAAAACCCTCCATGCAACATTGTTGCTGGTTAAATTTTTATTTCACAGTTTTTAGTGAAGGTACTGATCGAACAGGCTCGTAATTGTTGAGTGAAGGCTTTAATAGTAATGGAACGTGCTCTTTTTTTAATAATTTTTTAAGTTGATGTATAGCTAACTAAATAAAACTTCAAGAGCTCATTGATCTATTTAAGCGCCTTCAAATGTGATTTAACTCATAACCGTACGGTTCACTCCATGACACTCCGCCAATATTATTAGTCATTTACAATTTTTCATTCGGAAAAACACACACAAAATAAATAATGAATATAATTATAAAATTTCGTAACAATTGTAAATGTAAANTAATAAGAAAAAATAAAACTAAGAAGGTAAATCTCACAGGAAAGCTTTTTTTTAAAAAGGAAAACTAACTGGCAGTTGTAAATATTTTTTATTTACTGTGAGAACTGAAAGTTAATAGTTTAACTGATCAAATCGTATAATACATACTGTTTGCTAAATAAAAATTACTATTAGTTTTCATTTGAAGGTGAACGGTTGATTTGGTACACTCGTCATGTATAAACGTATGAAAAGGCTACAGGTCGTAATTGATTGTCTCTGCAAGTCTTCATTGTCAGATCGAAAATTTTATTGAATAATACACTGCAACAGTGGTTCCCAATTTTTTTTGTCACGGAACACTTTTTTTGGCTTATAACAAAAAAGTAAATTGACAATAGTTTTATGTCCTTAGAGTCCTTAGCCCAACATCCTTGTCTCCTTATTGTGTACATATTGTAATCTTCAATTTGAATTTTGTATTGCACGAAGTAAATGTGCACATTTTTCCTTATAATAACATTAAAATTAGGTTTAATGTGCGACAACTGACTGAATTCAAATATCCCGAACAGCACTCAATCTAGTTCTAAATTAGTTTTTAGACGCGATCAACATCATTAAGGACAGTACAACTGTAGGAATAGATATCCAGGGGAAAAGCATTAGTATGCTTAGATTTGCAGATGATATAGCCGTATTAGCATCCAGCAAGCAGGAGTTAGAGATAGCTTTAAATAAAATGGAAGCGGTATTGACAAAACAGTACTGTATGAAAATAAATAAAAATAAAACAAAAATACTGGTAAGTAAGGGAAGGAAAAGTAGGGAAAGAGCGAATATAAAGATAGGAGACGAAAAATTAGAAGAAGTGTCCGATTTTAGGTATCTAGGAAGTCAGATAAGTCAGGACGAAAGGAGTAGTAAGGATTTAAAACAGAGGATAGCGCAGGGTCGAGTCGCCTTCATTAAAAAGAAGTCACTTCTATGTTCGCGAACGGTTAATTTAGAAATTCGAAAGAGGTTGTTAAAGGTGTGTGTTTGGAGCACGGCGCTGTACGGGTGCGAAACATGGACGGTGGGCACTGCGGAACAGAAAAAGTTGGAAGCTTTCGAAATGTGGTGTTACAGGCGAATGATGGGGATACCGTGGATAGAGAAGGTTAGAAATGAAGAGGTATTAGAAAGAGTAAGAGAACAGAGGACTATATGGAAGTCAATTAGAAATAGGCGTGATAGGTTAATAGGACACCTTCTCAGGCATGAAGGTCTAGTCAGGGACATATTAGAGGCAGAAACGGATGTAATTACTGTTCTCAAATAGTTAAGGATGTGGGTTGCTCTAGCTTTAGGCAAATGCGAAGGTTAGCTCAGAATAGTAAAGAGTGGAATGTCCAACCAGTCTTAGGACTGACGACCTTATGATGATGATGATGATGATGATGTAGGTATAAACTAAAAAGCTCGCCTGTAATCGATAGAAACCAAAACAGGAACCGTGGTGACCTTATCAACGACTGCAGAGTATTCGTTTTAAGTTCAATCAAAAGGTCTTTCATATTTGAATCAACTGATTCCAATTTTTGTTTTAGAGGGGACGAGTTCTTAACATCGATTCAAGTTCTCATACTCCAACACTATTAACATTGAATCGTGTAGTCTAATTTGCGAATAGATTTTGACTCAGTGAGGTTTAATAGATGCTCATTTATAGTTTTACCGTCATCTGAGAGTGCTTGTAATTCATTTTGTTAGAAAAATCTATTGAAGAACTGAAATTTGTTTTTTATCCTCAGAAAAGATTTTGTCTGTCACTGTAAACGTGATTGTGGTTCTTCACTGTGAGGACCTCCTGATTACGTTAGATTTATCAAATATATCAACCAAATAAGCCAATTTTAATAACCATTTCTCGTCGCGCAATAGTTCTAAATGACTAATGAATGTAACAATTGATTTAATACGTCTATAGGCATATAATAATGATAATAAATAAACAAACAAAATAACCAAGGAAGCAGGAACTAATAAGTGACTAATTGTATCCAATAATCCAAGACCAAATGTCCTATCATCTCATCTAGCATCTAGGTACCATCAGCGGCCGATATCTCAACTATAGAATTATTTGTTAGGGTTTAACCTCTCATCACTGGTTTGGTCATGAAAAATATGTTGTTGTTATGATTAAACACAGAACGGTTGTTTTTTTTTGCAGAATTTTGTAACTTCTTCACCCCTGTGATCCTTCCACGATACACTAAGGTTTTGGGGAACACTTTTTGGGAACCGCTGCACTACAACGTAAATTACAGTTACCTAAGAAAGTAAAAGTATCTGAAGATAATTGCCGGTTGTTTATGCTGTCGTCAATTCTCAATTATCCCCTCAATAAAATAATGCATTCTTTACTGATTGTTATGAAAAACGCTATGCTAATAGATTATCGTTTAATTCACAATACCATATTAATGTCAAAGCAAAACAATTGTCTTGCTGTCATGCGCCGTTACTCAGGACAATTAGGTAACTAATGTGATAAAATTTGCAAAGCTTTCACTCAAACTTTTCTTAACTTCAGTGAGAAGTTTAATTGAGCGTTTATTACTTAATTTTATTAATAATAGACATTAGCGGTAATTGACATTAATAACAAAGACACATTTAATTTAAGGTCGAGAGAATGTCTCTCAATAGTTGTTGGTCATGTGTATCAGCAAAACTAGAGTAAAAAATGAAACACGTATTTACTTATTATTAAAAATTAAACAGTTCAAGAGATAAAACAATTTAATTAATTTAATACCGGGGTACTAAAAAGTTGTGCAAGTATTTCTATCTTATCTAATTACTTTCTTTAACAAATGTATTCCTTAGAAACTGGTATAGGGTCACGCTAAATTTTCTAAAGTAATTTTATAATTATAAAGTACAGAACATCATCATCATAACGTCGTCAGTCCTAAGACTGGTTGGACACGTACCTCCACTCCTTCCTATCCTCAGCTAAACTTCGCATTTCCCTAAAACTAGAATTTCCCACATTCTTAATTATTTGCGAAGAGTAATCTAATCTAGGTCTACTACTACTACTACTACTCATAACTCCTGTGTCTGCCTTTAATGTGTCTCTGACAAGATCTTCATGCTTGAGAAGGTGTTCTACCAATCCATCTCGCCTATTTCTTATTGACTTCCATAGAGTCTTCTGTTCTTCTATTCTTTCTAATATCTTTTCATTTCTAACCTTTTCTACCCCCGTTATCCTCATCATCCGCCTATAACACCACATTTTGAACGCTTCTAACCTTTTCTTTTCCGCCGCGCCTACTGTCCATGTTTCGCACCCGTACAACGCCGTGCTCCAAACATACACCTTTAACAACCTTTTTCGAATTTCTAAATTAACCGTTCGCGAGCATAGAAGTGACTTCTTTTTATTAAAGGCGACACGACCCTGCGCTATCCTCTGCTTTATATCCCTACTACTCCTTCCATCCTCACTTATCTGACTTCCTAGGTATCTAAAATCAGCCACTTCTTCTAATTTTTCGTCTCCTATCTTTATATTCGCTCTTTCCCTACTTTTTCTTCCCTTGCATATCAGTATTTTAGTTTTACTTTTATTTATTTTCATACAGTACTGATCTGTCAGTACCGCTTGCATTTTATTTAAAGCTATCTCTAGGTCCTCCTTGCTAGATGCTAATACTGCTATATCATCTGCAAATCTAAGCATACTAATCTTTTGTCCTTGCAAATCTATCTCTACAGTTGTACTGCCTTTAATGATGTTGATCGCGTCTTCGATGTACAGATTAAAAAGTAGCGGTGACTGTGTGCACCCCTGTCTGACTCCCTTCCTAATATTTGCTTCTCTACGTTGCAGCCCCAGCTCTATAACTGCCTGTTGCTCTTTATACAAACTAAGTACCACTCTTCTATCATCATAACTCATCCCTACATTTTTAAGTATATTTAACATCTTGTCCCATTTAACATTGTCAAAAGCTTTCTCTAAATCTACAAATTCTATGTACGCACCCTTTTTCTATCGTTTTCTCTATTGTTACCCGTAAAGCTAGAATGGCATCCCGCGTTCCTCTATTTCTTCTAAACCCAAATTGATCTTCCCCTAATAGTTCTTCCGCCATTTTTTCCATCCTCTGTACAATTCTAGTTAATATTTTTGACGCATGGAAAGTTAAGCTAAATACAGCACAGTACATTACAATTTGTATTCTTAATAATAAAAGATTCTTCCTTTTCAGGCTACTTACCAATATCCGATCAGTGGTGGCTCAGGTAGATGTTTACTCATTTAGTGTTCGAAAATTAGTTTAATCTTTTGATCGTTCAAACTTGTTAGTAGCCTTCTCATTGACCTAAATCATTTTTCAACGGAAAGCGCATCGATCGAGAAATGATGAGTTAATGAATGCATCATACTGACCCGTCTAAATTTGCGGTTTTATGATGGCATAAGGAGATATCTAGCGATTCTCAGAGCTTGTGAAAGATATACAGAATTCCTCGACTAGAGACCCTGAAAATTCTTATGGTCCTATATAGACCCCCGGAAAAAGACGATTTCTTGAACTTCACAGTAATCGATATCCGCAGAAAATTGCAAAGCTCGGCAATATTATCAGAATCTTTTCGAAAAATGTACTTTTTTCTATGAACTAAGTTACGATTCTGGGTGGTGTTGCCCCGTCCCTTGCTTAGCTTCAAACGTTTCACCATTTTTAACAAATGACGCCTTCAGCACAACACAACTTGACTCGTGCTAAAGCGATGCAGTATCAGGTATATTATAATAAAATTGTGTTATTTTTTATAAGTCAATTTGGAGATTCTGAATATCATATCAAAACCAAAACTTACGTATTATCGCTCAAGCTTAGGTACGATTAGTTGAAGAGCGAAAGAAAATTTTTAGATTTATTTTAGTTAGTATATTGAAAGTGACGATTAATTTAATTATTCGAAAAAGGTTGTTAAACGTGTATGTTTGGAGCGCGGCGATGTACGGGTGCGAAACATGGATAGCGGGCGCGGCGGAAAAGAAAAGCGTTCGAAATGTGGTG
Source organism: Agrilus planipennis (assembly GCF_000699045.2). Taxonomy (NCBI): domain Eukaryota; kingdom Metazoa; phylum Arthropoda; class Insecta; order Coleoptera; family Buprestidae; genus Agrilus; species Agrilus planipennis. Next base: position 272,193 of record NW_020438963.1, read on the forward strand.
TTACAGGCGAATGACGAGGATGCCGTGGATAGAGAAGCTTAGAAATGAAGAGATATTAGAAAGAATAGGAGAGCAGAGGACTCTATGGAAGTCAATATGAAATAGACGAGATAGGTTAATAGGACACCTTCTCAGGCATGAACTGATGATTGAAAGTGTCTTTTAGAAACCTATTCTAAATATCTTATTTATAATAAATAACTACCTAGTGTGGTAGCTTGATATTTTGGAGCACATCGTTTCAGTCTAACTCCGAGTTGGTCCTCCTTGATCTATCTTTTTTGTAATTCGTCATTCTCTCCCGTAACACCACCCACCCAATACCACAATTTCTAAAAGGGGATCATCCTCCCTACTCTCCCTTGAAAGGAGTGTCCTCTCATCAATACTAGTAGCTAGTGGGAATGAATAATATAAAATAAAACTTAGTTTAAGGTACTTACTTTTCTAGCTCCTAGAATCCCTATTATCTTCAATGGATAAAGTGATTCTTGACTTGGAGCTAAGGACGAGATCTCAACGTCATCCAGAATATAAATTTTACAGTAATAACATGTGAGTTGGAGCAAAGAGAGCCTCGGACAGGGATGAAATATTATTATATTATAATACATTATAACGAAAAGAATTTTAAACAAAAGTTGTCTAAGCACTCTAATTGAAAATATGTTGGTGACCTCAAACATAACCTTGAATTTTAAAGATGAAGTCTAAGTATGTACAATCGGAACTCTAAACGCTGATTTGCTTTTAATTTTTGATATTTTGAAAAGCTATTTTCTGTAATAATTTCTGCCTACCTCATCCTTCTCTGTCACTCCTTTTGCTCTAACTGTGTCCTCCCTTAGGAAATTTGATTATATACTTGTACCAGACTCAACATTTTTGTAATCTTTTCAGAACTATCGGATGCTGGAACTGCACATCTTACTGCAGGGAAATACGAAATAAGGACATTGGAATCCGTTAATCGATCGATTTAATATGCTTTATTAAAAAAAAAAACTAAAACTTTCGATTATTTATACAAGTACGTTTAAAATATAAATACTAAAAATAATCTATGTTACAAATTACAATTAAATTTCTATTTACAAAAAAACCTATCTAAATACACAGCTCGTACACAATAAATAAAAAATATAAATACACGTCGCATGTCTTTTCATTCGATACATGTTATGTAGGTATCTATACGTTTCGTGAGATACATCGCTGATACGGTTATTTACAACAATCAGATAAATAAATTAAATTACACGCAAGTTTTTCCATCGTTCCGTTATTAATGTCATAATTATGAAACATTTATTTACATTTAACGAGTCGATATCATCATAAATAGCTACTCTCTGCTGTCCAATCAGTCTTTTCATAAATACTATTTTCCTATATACATCAGCGAGAATTTCGCATTAATATTTTATTATCGATAATAAATAATACTGATCATTTGTTTCGTAGCAGACGCTCTACATGTACAGTCAATACACATTTTATTATGTTTTTGTCGTTTTGCAATGAATTAGATCAACAAGACAGATCTCGTGCACTAAAATTAATGTACAACAACTTGAAATAATAAATAGTAAGAAAAAAAAAATAATGTAATAATACTGATAGTGTCGAATATTTCTATAAAAAGTAACAAAGCAAAATATGAATTACGAAATTATGTAGATAGTACCTAGATACTAGAAGAGTCATGAAATAATAAATAATAAATTATAAAAATTACCTTTTGTAGGCTAAAAAACCTTCCATCATGAAATACTTCCATTGGTCCTTTGGGCAGATGCTCGCGTTCCTAACATTTACTTTCTTTTTCCTATAGAATACCTGCGTAATACCTACTAAGTCTTATGGATAATGGCAATCACAACAAATTAATATTTAACGAATAAGTAGCATAGGTTTACAAACACCTATGCACAGTTTTTTTTGTTCTGCAAAGGTCACACTTGACCTCGCAACACCAATGGAAAGTACAAAGACACCTTTCGACAGCTTCAATCACTTCCGTGCGATAACCCCTCCCACAACACATCAAGTCACACCCGTCCACACCTATGGAGGTATCGTTACAATGACGTCCATGGGTACCCGGGATACCCAGCTTGGTATTCCTCTCACAAAAACCGGGCGAAGGTTCGAAATAAACCAAATCTTTCGAACCCGGAGGTTTGTGATCGGGATTGTAAGGTTTTAGCTGGAACCCGTGTTTGTTTCGCCTTGGTTTTCGTTCCCTTTTACTATGTATGCTGTTGGAACTCAATAGGTCGTTGCTGGACGGCTCTTTTCTCCTGTTATTGTGAGCATGATTTGTACGGGAATTGCCTGCATTGCTCGCCATTACTCTAGAAGCTCCGTCGAATCTGTCCTTCAAGTTGTCACCGATGATACGGAACGATGGGAGACGCATCCAGCAGGTCTTAACGGTACATGATCCTGACATGCCGTGGCACTTGCATTCTTGGCGCATTTGCGATTGAACGTGCTAAAAAAGAAGAAAATAAATACATTATTTATAACTACACCTTTATCGAATCTTTTGGCACTTTCTATGCATCTAATTGGAAACAATCCCACGATCTCCACCATCTCATTCAATCATTTATTTCTATCTATTAATGCCCAGAACTAAAGTTCTTTGTCGGTGCTCTGCCGAAACTATTAGACGTAAATCGCGATTTCGATCTGTTTAGATCCCATCAGTACGCAATAGAACACACATCAGTTTTTCTGCTGGTTTTAAACAGCGTTTACCAAATACAAAAAACGTTTAATATTAAGTATTATTAAGCATTAACAAACTCAGTAGTAGCAGATATATACAGAGACGTTTACCATGGTAAACGGTATCATTGTATATTTTTTGTAAATGTAAATTCTATTGTTTTGTTTAAGGTAGTTCATGGTTTGAAGGCGGACGAATAGTCGTAATTAATTTTTCAAACCTTGTAAAAAAGCAAACTGAACCGTAAATACATAACAAGAAAGTGGCGCTGTTCCTGAAATGAGTAGAATACCCAATGAAACTAAGTACTACAAAATTTGTACTTAATACGCCATTACATATTCATCATCATCATCATCATAAAGTCGTCAGTCCTAGGACTGGTTGGACACGCACCTCCACTCCTTCGGACGGAGTCTTCAGCAATGAGCTTGACCTTTCGCATAAAAAGTCCGTTCCTGAATTTGTTCCTAAGATCATCACAATTGACTAAGCCATGAAGGATTTAGAAAAGTGTAAATTGCCATAGTAATCCTTAATTATTTGGGAACAGTAACCTAATTTAGGTTTATCTCTAATCCTCATAACTCCTGTTTCTGCCTTTAATGTGTCTCTCACTAGATCTTCAAACCTGAGTAGGTGTCCTACCAACCCATCTCACCTATTTCGTATTGACTTCCATAAAGTCCTCTATTCTCCCGTTCTTTCTAATATTTCTTCATTTCTAACCTTCTCTATTCACGATATCCTCATCATTCGCCTCTAACACCACATTTCGAACGCTTCTAACCTTTTCTTTTCTGCCGCGTCCATCGTCCATGTTTCTCTCTAAACATACACCTTCAAATTTTTTTTCGAATTTCTAAATTAATCGTTCGCGAGCATAGAAGTGACTTCTTTTTACTGAAGGTGACTCGACCCTGCGCTATCCTCTGCTTTATATCCCTACTACTCCTTCCGTCCTGACTTATCTGACTTCCTAGATGTCTAAAATCAGCCACTTTTTCGTCTTTTCCCTACTTTTTCTTCCCTTAAAAGCTAGTATTTTTGTTTTACTTTTATTTATTTTCATACAATACGGTTTTGTCAATACAGCTTCCGTTTACATATTTGTTAATAATAAATAAACCTTCAGTCCTGACGACGAGGCATGGATTACACCTACAGATTCAGACCAAGGCTTAGCATTCGAGAGGACACTGGTTCGATCCCGGATGCGTCTGATTTGTCCCAAAATTACTTAAAGAAATGTTGGGACAGTTTCCTTCTTTGAGGAATCATGAGAATGAGGGCTTTTCGCGCTACCTTCCGGCATAATCAGCACAATAGAGATCTCAGTATACCTAGGCTGTATTCCGTCAGTATGCATGCGACATGAGTGTATGTCAATACATGAGGAGTACATACAAAATACATGTATTCATAAGCGTTATTTATTATTTACGATTCTTATTAGCGATAGTACCGAAGAGCCGATTCTGATTAGTAAACCAGGCACGTGTTTGAAGGCTAATGCATCGCTTAATATAACCATTAATAAAAGATGCGACCAGTATTTAGTCTATTAGTAGAACACGTCTGGTTTACAAATCGCAATTGCTGCCTCATTTCTCAACCTGACAGCCGCGTCTCACGGTGCTATGTTTATGTTGGTACTACTGATTGCTCCAATCTGGAACTACTCCGTTCCTCTTTCCGTCGTAGCGATACCACTAATGACTCAGATACCGGTCCTCCTTTATCCGCTTCAATTAATTTATTCGATAGAGAAGCAAGCGGGTAAGAATGCCAATTTATAAATGCTACAGCTACTTTGAATCCTACTGCAACTTTACTTATGTATGCCTGTTGACGTAAAAATATTAATAAACCGTCCGGTTGCCCACCGTAACGGATTATATCTTCTATAAAAACTCGTTCCGGAATTTCTTCTATAATACCAGACGCATTTTATTTATTTTTTTTTTCTATTTATTTCGTTTCGTCCCTTTTCTCGTTCCGTTCCCAACTAATTACCAAATAATAATACACGTTACATAGCACAGCTCCACGTTTTTCTTTTTAATTAGAGGCTGCACTATCCCATTTGAAAAGGAAAACGAATCAATAATCTAGAAGAATACAATCCTAAAATAAACTCGAAACGAATCGATTTCACTCTTTCCGTTTGATATCAATAAATTAATCAGAACTATTGGTATACCATCACGAATACCAAAATTAATGTTCAAAATTCAAAAACCGTTTGAAAATACCTAAATAATCTACTTTAAGGCATACATTATGACATGATCTATTACTGTACTAGAAGCATTAGATATTAATAGGTAAGACATCAGGCTGTATGTATGCATTCCAAGCAGGTATTTATTTGATGCAGATAATCGTATCGGACATGTCCGATAAGCCTGCGGAAAAGCGCAAAAATCTTAAAAAAAAATTTTTCAATTCAAAGTATTCTTTAAATTAGAAAACAATTTTTGAAAATTTTCGTCATACAACGTCTGTTGCATATGAAATAAATAATGTAGGTAAATTATTTTTTAATTTTTTTAGGAAAATGAAAACCTACTTTTAAAATTTCTCTTTACTTTAATTTATTAAATTCATTTGCATACAAAATATTGTAACTGTGATACCCTTGTATCATACGTACCTCCTGACGTGGGTAGATGAAACTGAAACTAAAATGAAATGGCTTGATCGTTTCTGTATGGATGTGGTATCGAAAGATATTTTGAGTAAAATTATAACAACATTAAAGTTTCAACGCCGAGAGTCCCCGCTAAGCAAAATCGATTCTTATTAAAATATATGTACCTTTTTGGTTACAGGTACGTATGTACATAGGTATATTTATGTGTATATATGTATATGTATTGTAGGTCCGTGTATATGTATTCTCCATTCGCATTTTAACGCCTAAAGCAAATGTAGCTTTATTAGTAACGGACAGCCGTATAGAGGCCGCGGCAAGTAACAAGTTAATATGCATTTTAATGTGAGTGAACGCGACCACCCGGTAGTAAGAGCCAGCTTCCACCTAAATCAAACCTTTTTCTCACACTGTGCACTTCATTAAGATGTTTTCCTTTTAATTAACGCAATTTAGTTTCACTCCGAACCGATACTTACATCAATTCGAATAAAGACACGGCAGAATTGCTGAAGCCATAGCCGGCGCCTTTTAACTCGGTAACGCGGGTACATATATAATAATCTTCTATGTAAGTATGGATACTGAACAACGTTCAGTGTATGCAAATATATCATGGTTTGCATTAATGTCCATCGGATTATGTTAAATGTCCACTATATAACTACTAATGCAAGTGCTTACATCTAAACACGTACAACTAATACATAAAATCGGGTTTTATTTACCAACGTTTAGCTTTAACGTTTGTAGATTATTAGTTTTCTTCTTTTGGAACAAACAGAAAATATTGTTGGTGCAGGTATTTAGGTACCAGTACACTAAAATCGTTTGAAATGGTTTGTTGTGTAATATAAAATTTCGTTGATCATTTAATTAGAAATGATTTATAAACTCACAGATCTACAAATAAGATGGTTATTAAGATTGCAGGATCAGGCAAGAGTTTACGTAATGAAATTTGGAGCTTTGAATTGAAATCTGACCGCCAGAACTCTATATATCGTCAGGGCACTGAGATATTTGAACCATAAAAATTAGAAAAAGGCTGCTTCTAGGGATCCCCGAGATAAAAATGTTCAGTCTCTCAGAGTCTCTGTAAGCGAGTCTCGTCTCTCATCGAGTCTCTCTGGTGTCGCTGAGAGAGACTATAAAAAAAAACTGTTTAGCGTCTCTGAACGAGAGACTTGAATGGCTCATAGAGGGATCCTCATTTCGTATCCAGTTTCTGAACGAGAGACTCGGATCTCTGAATTAACAATTTTATCGTTCGAGTCTCTCATACAGAGACTGTGAAAGACTGTGAGAGACGCTGAGAGACTGGAGAGAGACTAACAATTTTTGCCTAGGGTCGTATTAATATTGTACAGTTCGTCTTTTAGTTTCCATTTTTTGATCGTCAAAATATGATTAATGTTTCGTTACGATATGAATCTAAATACGTGGTATTTGATTATGATGGTATTCTGCAAACGATGAAGCAAATAACTGCATTTTTATACCGTTTGTTTTCTATCTATTTCTTGTTATCCCACTTTGGTAATTATATAGTTTTGTTAAGTTTTTTTTTTTAACAACTAACCAAAAAAGTCTTGTAGTTAGAGTTACTTCCTGGAAGATTTCACTGGAAATGACGGGAAATTATAATTCGGCGAGTGTCGCATTTCTTAAGTAGGTAAGTACAACTACATGTCCGTATGTAGTGACTATAAATGCACACACAAGCGCTTCTTTACGTGCAATAGCAATGTACAATAAACATGTAATGCAGTATCCCGTGGCGAGCAAATCTCGTCATCGGCACCCCGTCGTGGAAACACCGTATTACACGATAGCGTATGTGTTCTTGATTCAACGAGAAGTGACTCGAAATTAGACACGCTCTGGGTTCCTCTACCACCGACATTTTGTATCTAATGAGCCGTAAAATCGAAAAGTCCAGTATTTTATTTTGTTTGTTAGCTTGACATTTCTTAAATTCCTAAAAGAGTTCCGATTAATGCTGTAGGTATAATCCAAGAACGTCGGACCGTCTCAAAAGCGATGTGCCCCTCGATTTAAATCACAAAGCAAACTGACTTCACGAATGATTCCAAAAATACCTGACAAAAGTCGCTATTACCGATGAAAAATCTGAATAGTTACTTCTGGGATAATTACTCAATTATTGTTATATAGTAGTTTTACATGTTTTGCATTACGTTTTTCTCTTTTATTTTAATACTAATTCACCAGATTCATACTTCATGTAAACAGGATAATTACTTCAAGATTTTCATTAACAAATTGGTTTACCATAACAATAATTGTTTCATTAAAATTATCACGTTATTACAGTTAATGCAACCAAGTATACACTACAATGTAAACATTTAGACCTACCCAAGCAAACTGACTTCACGAATGATTCTAAAAGTATCTGACAAAAGTCGCTGCTACCGATGAAAAATCTAAATAGTTACCTATCCCTATAAACACTTTTTTGGTTAGCTATTTCTAGAGTAATTACTCAATTATTGTTAGATATTACTTTTATATGCTGTGTATTACATTTTTTTCTTTTATTTAAAAACTAATTCGCCTGATTCATACTTCATGTAAACAGGATAATTATTTCAAGATTTTCATTAACAAATTCGTTTACCATAACAATAATTGTTTCATTAAAAATATAACGTTATTAGAGTTTATGCAACCAAACATACACTATAATGTAGACATTTAAACCCTATCTTGAATAAGTCAAAATTGGGAATCTTCAATTAGGATTGTGATTAACCGACAACATCCTTGATATCAAAAGTAGGCCTACGCAACCCTTTTAAACGTTTTAATATTAGTTAAACTCTACTTCCAGCTGTCGTGTTTCTATATGTATATTATAATAGCAAAATGAAAACGGTTGAAGATTTTCAAGTGTATATTATAATAGCAAGATGAAAACGATTGAAGATTTTCAAGCCGCTTCTGAGAGCTTACCATTCTTCCTGCTTCGTTGTTGTGAAGATTCATTTTTTCTCGCAGACTTCGACCACGTTCGCCTGTATCGACGAATTCTCTGGCAAACTCCACGCCAAATCCAATGTTATCCGAACAACCTCCCCATTCCCATTCGCGTACTCCTGGAACGGATCCTCGACTACTAGAATACATTCTAGGTCGACTCTTGTGGTGGCTGTACTCGCAGTTACAGGTGTCTATTGAACCTTCACTGCAAGCACGAGCTATCGCGTGTGTGACTGCCGCACTTGTTATCGCGTAAATGAAGGCCGTCTCACGACACCCTGGAACAATAAGAAAACGTGTTCACTAATTTACACGAATTATAATAGGTAGAAACAGTTGCTAGATCCACTGTTAACTGAGTTAATTTAATTCATGTTGACAAAACAGTACTGTATGAAAATAAATAAAAATAAAACAAAAATACTGGTATACAAGGGAAGAAAAAGTAGGGAAAGAGCTAATATAAAGATAGAAGACGAAAAATTAGAAGAAGTGGCTGATTAGATACCTAGGAAGTCGGGTAAGTCAGGACGGAAGAAGTAGTTGGGATATAAAGTAGAGGATAGCGCAGGGTCGTGTCGCCTTTAATAAAAAGAAGTCACTTCTATGCTCGCGAACGGTTAATTTAGAAATTCGAAAAAGGTTGTTAAACGTGTATTTTTTGGAGCACGACGTTGTACGGGTGCGAAACATGGACAGTAGGTGCGGCGGAAAAGAAAAGGTTAGAAGCGTTCGAAATGTGGTGTTATAGGCGGATGATGAGGATAACGTGGGTAGAAAAGGTTAGAAATGAAGAGGTATTGGAAAGAATAGGAGAACAGAGGACTCTATGGAAGTCAATAAAAAATAGGCGAGATAGGTTGGTAGGACACCTTCTCAGATATGAAGGTCTAGTCAGAGACATATTAGAGGCAGAAACAGGAGTTAGGAGGAGAAGAGGTAGACCTAGATTAGATTACTGTTCGCAAATAGTTAAGGATGTGGGTTGTTCTAGTTTTAGGGAAAAGCGAAGATTAGCTCAGGATAGGAAGGAGTGGAGGTGCGTGTCCAACCAGTCTTAGGACTCGCGACCTTATGATGATGATGATGATGATACAAACAATTCATAACTCAAGCCTTAAAATCAACATTAACAGTGGAATTTTATCAGTGACTCAGGAAAAAGTTAATTTGGACTTTGTCTATACAAAAGACTCTCAGCCCGTCACCAGTGTGTTAGACACCTAAATGGGAAAAGGTTTTTAAACTTATAGCTTCCCTTTTTTGCATGGGGTAATGCGAAGTGTGGTGATTTTTATCAAATGAAATGTCTTTATACCTTTATATAGAAATGGAAAAACTAACTTTTATTTGTGTATTCTACTTCAGTTAGTAATTCAACCTGTAAATTTGTTGCAAAGTGTTGTCAATACATCTCAATTTCTTTATGTCACTTGAATAATTAGAAGACCCTAAGTAGAATACTATGGTCGATGATTATTATTAATGAACACTAAATGTTTTAATGTTAAAATAGTAACCTATCGACAAGTTTGTTGATTAATAACACTTTGATATGACATAATGTGTAGGTATGCCGTACGTACCTATATGATATTTTACAGGATATTTACATTCGATAAATGTTCCTGGCAATTTCTTTTATATCATCGCGCATTTCTTTTGAAAACTATTTACAGTTTTTAGGTACATCTACCTACCGCAAAAGTCATAAAAAAAATATGGAAAATCGCCTCATTACCGATAAGTTATTGAAAAGTATGCATATGAAACGGTGATTTTAGTTCTTTTAATTATTAAAAATTTGAATAAAAGCATAATAAACGCCCAACGTACATATTATTTTCGTTGATAATAATGCGTGAAGAGACTGCAAAGCTGAACATAATTTTGGCCTTGTGGTGACAGTGTAGTTGTTGTTGTTGTTGTTGTTGAAAGAGTTTACAAGGCGCACGCGATTCGACATAATAAAGCAGTAAAAAGTGGTGAATGAAGAAAAGAAAGAGAGAGTCGGGAAGTTTATGGGATATAAATCGCGTCGATGCCATCGCACGAACGAACGAGTTGATTGATAAAAATGGCCCACGGCTTCGATCTCAATCTCGGAGTGATAAACTACAGTGTTTGTAGCAATAGCAGACCGTACAAACGTTAAAGAGATATAAATCAAGGAGGCCAGCAGGGAGCTCCATGATGACGTAATTACCGAATCTCTCCGCAGGGAGCCACAGATTATCGAAATAACAATATTTCATATCCAGAAACCGGACTCACACAGTGGTTTTGTAAGATTGCAGACGACTGGTAAAGATCGCCCACAGATGAACGAATTTTGACCTAATCATGCATAAAACTTGCTTTGTCCAAATTCCACGCAGTCAGTGCCCCAGACAAAGACCTTCTTGTTTTAACAACAACCACTTTATCTACTGAATATCTATGTTAAGAGCAATACAAGAATAAAAGGAACTTCCCGTATCGCCGATTAAAATGCAAAGTATAAATTGACTTGGCACCCATGAGATCGGATATTTTCATTATTAACGTACAATAATTGCAAGCATCATATTGAGAAATCCTTTCAGTTATTTGAATACTTAATTTAAAAAAAAACACGCGAACCATACCTACATATGCAAACTGAAACTAAAAAGCAGAAAATAATATTTTAATTACTTCCAAGCAAAGTGAATTACAGAACAATCGACAAAATCACTGATACTTGTATATACATTGACAATTTATAATCAATTACTTTTGGAGTCGGTACCAGCTAAAGGAGACAGTTTAATCTTGTCTTTGCAACAAACTTTTCGTCGAATTTCTTTTATCTAATCTCTAGTTTTGCATTCACATATTAATTGATTACAGTAAACACTCTTTCGTGGTCCATCTGGAGCATTATTTTCAGTAGCTGTACCTGATAAAACGAAGCGGGAATTTTAAAAATGTTTACTAAACCTACAACCCTTTCATTCTTGACGTACTAAATAATATTTCAATATTTGCAGGTTTGCAGCACTTATAGAGAAGCCGACCCTGAATCAACTTTATCTATCAACCCTTCCACTGCTTCCCCCAAACTGCCGAAACCAATGACTCTAAGTTTTATAATCCTCTAATTTCCTGCGAGGAAGACGATTTCTTTGGAATATTTTGCCGCATTATTTATTATGTATTATAATACAGTTCTATCGTTAATTAAAATTTTTGTTTGCAAGTAATCGTTTGGGATTAGGCAACAGTCCTTAATTAACTAGAGCACTTTCTAAACAAAGTAATAAAACTTGAGAGCNAAAATTAACTTCAATTCAATTTTTAGTCTGTATATATTTTTTGTTTTTGTTGTTTTTTTCAAAAAGCACTGGATCAATTTCGATAAAATCATATGGAACTACCTCTGAAGTATGACCTACCAAACAAAATAATTATCATCAAAATCAATTCATAATGGGAGGAGTAATCGCGTAAAAAACATACAACCGAATTGAGAACCTTTTTTGAAGTCGGTTAATACGGTGTATTTTGTAACAATTGTGGCTAATGTTTAAGGACACAATAGGTTTGTAACCCTTTTCAACCTATTACAAACTAAAAAGATCTTGACATAATCAATTCAAAATTGTAACATGCCTGGCTTCATCATCATCATTGCTATTATCATAAGGTCGTCAGTCTTAAGACTGATTGGATAGGTATCTCCAGTTATTTTCTATTCTTAGCTTATCTTTGTACTTCCTTAAAACTAGAACATCCTACATCCTTAACTATTTATGAACATAATCTAATCTGAGTGTACCTCTACTCCTCTTAACTCCTGTTTTTGCTTCTGATATGTATAAAACCTAAAAAATTAATTATCAACTTCCAACACCCTGTTAGTGATTAGATACAATATAATTCTGACTTTTCGGCAATAATAGCTTTACACAAGTTTTTTTTTTGTTAGATTACTTAGACAAAGCCGTGACAGTGGTATTTCGCTGAAAATTTTTATAATTTCTTCCGCTTCACCCTTCAGCTTTACACTACAATGCAATTTCTGCATTGCTTTAAACCATGAAGGGGTCACAGGGTACCATATTGATTTCTGAACAAATTAAATCTATTTATCTATCTAATTATTAATTAAAATACCTATCCATTGCTCTACAACCATTTGTTTATAGGAATTTATTACAAATTATACGTAGGTACTAACAACAAAAATGTACTTTCTGTTGAAAACAATTATCATACGTATGTGAAACGAAATTCCTATTACAAATCTGTCATAATTGAAAAATAATTCATCCTTTACGTTTACGTAACTGCTTATAATAGTCGTTTAATTTCACCAATTACACGTATGTGATTATAATTACATTTACCTTGAAAACAGAAAACAGAATTGTCTCGCCAAACACTGAAATTATTTCATTCGTGACTTTTGCGATTTTTTAAAACAAACATAAGTACATATCCATGACAAGCAGAATTAATAACAAAATTGTATAGATACTCAAACCTAGTAATTACCGAGATTCACAAGTTTTTGTTGTTCTGCAACAATGTAAACAAACGAACAGCCAGACACTATTTATTATCAATTATTTTATGAATTTAATAAAATTTTGGAGAATAAACAACAATTACGTACTTGCAACTAAAAAATATGAGATCGTTAGTTTTAGAAAGAAGAATACAACTCATATATATTTTAAGTGAAAAAATAATCACGCAATCTATTAGTTTCAGGACAAACACTAATAATAAGTTTACATAACGTTAAAATGACAGGTCACATGAAGTCATCAATATAATTATAAAGTAACACAAAAGAATTTCTTTGTCACATTATATCACAGACCCTTTTTCATCTAATTTTAATTTATTGATGTTAAAGTTAGTTTTTATTTTCCCATTTATAAATTTATATAATACACATACAGTATTACAAGTAGCCAATGATACTTCTTGTAATATTCGAGAACCTTTTCTAATAACCCTTAATAAGCATCTTCGTCCTGCGTCTACACGATATCTGTAGATGTATGTTTTACATCTTCTATTAGTGGTCGATTATAATAGCTGTTCTCAAATTTCAAAAAAATTAAAGAATTTCGTAGACTAAAGAATCGACACAACAAAAAGGGTAAGCCGCCCCTTCGCTTTGTCCTTTTGAATATGAAAACCGGAAAGGTGTCTAAGGTAGCAATTTACCACAGGGGGCTCTTAGGAATGCCTCTATAGAAATCTTTAGTTAAAAATATCATTTACTCAAAGAATAATAAACTACATATAAGACATTAGGTTCAAACAACGTTTTCTTTTTTTGATAAATATTTGTTGGGGAGGTATTACTGTGTAAGCACGATATTGTGCAACTTGATTTGCCCAATAAATACTCCCAATTTCGAGTGAAAACTGTAAATTATCTGCAGCTATTACTTATTCCTATTATGGAAGGATGGCTACCAATAATACAAACGTCGCCCACAAAAAAAGGAATTTTTTTAGAAAAAATAGAATTTAATATAGAAAACCAGCAAAAGAATAAATAAAGTTTGATCTATCCCAGTGTAAACAAGAACAATGTAAGTAAAGAAAGGACATAAAGGTAACCTAAACTAATTCTAACTTCTCCTTTTTTTATATTAATCTAAATAAAAAAAATAACAACACTCACTTCCTTCGTGTTGTCTTTTCCTACCGTCAACTTTTTATCCTAACCTAACCGAACTTTAATAGAAGATATTGGTAAGAAATGACAATACAGACAAAACAAGTACCGCAGTGAAAATTTTTAGTATTAATAGTTCTGCTTTTGTCCAATACTTCTGCCATACTTGCAAATAAATTTTAGGGGGCCGGGAATTTTTGGTTATTACTTAGCCCAGGTCCGCTACTACCCCAATCCTACGAAGACATCATATTGCCGCTTGTAGATTCTTCACACACATATTGAATAATGCTGTAATAAATTACTGCTAAACATACAGATAGAGCAATTGACAGAAAATGTCGATTTCGTTTTTCAAAATCGTACAATTCGCTTTTTACTAATGTACAATTTATCATATCAGGTAATTCATGATTACATAGGGAAAGAGCGAATAACAGACTAAAAATTAGAAGAAGTGGGTGATTTTAGGTATCTAGGAAGTCAGACAAGTCAGGATGGAAGGAGTAGTAGGGATATAAAGGAGAGGATAGGCTGAATGGAGTCGACTTCAATAAAAAGAAGTTATTTCTATGCTCGCGAACGGTTAATTTAGAAATTCGAAAAACTTGTATCATTGAAGCACGGTGCTGTATGGGTGCGAAACATGGATGGTGGGCGCGGCGGAAAAGAAAAGGGTTGAAGCATTCTAAATGTGGTGTTACAGGCGAATGATGATAGATAGAGAAGGTTAGAAATGAAGAGATATTAGAAAAAAAAGGAATGTATGGATGTCAATAAGAAATAGGCGAGATAGGTTGGTAGGACACCTTATCGGGCATGAAGGTCTAGTCAGAGACATATTAGTGGTAGAAACGGGAGTTAGGAGGGGTAGACGTAGATCTAGATTAGATTACTGTTTGCAAATAGTTAAGAATGTGGGTTGTTCTAGTTTTGGGGAAATGCGAAGATTAGCTCAGGATAGGAAAGAGTGGAGGTGCGTGTCCAACCAGTTTTAAGACTGACGAACTTATGATTATGATTTATGGTTTAGATAAGCTACCCGTAAGATAATATTCTGTTTTGAATTGATATTTCCAATTGGCTTATTCCTTTTCCTAATAAGATTAGTAGCATACCTAATAATACTCCCCTCACTTGTGTGAAGTAGTGTTAGCGAAATCAAAGCTATTCTTGATCCCATAGTGAGTGTTATTGCAATGGGAGCGGTGAGGTATGCACGTTGCTAGTGACGATTTTCGCAAAGGGTGTTCGTTCCCTTTAACAATAAGTCTCGGTCCTGTCCAGATGTTTGTTCAATAAAGTACTCGAGCTTTTGTGTCCTTTGTGACGGCCGCCATGTACGCAACGAATTAGAATAGACCAAGTGGACCTACATGCCAATTAAGGCCTCTGCTCCTTCCGGAATATGCAAAAAAAATCGCGACGTTAAGAGGATAATGCGAAAAGGGGACCCGTGACGACATTATAGCTGCAGGACAACGCTTTGATTAAAATGGCTCGGCCTGCCAATCATCCGAACAAGGGCTTAAGTAGGACACTGTATACGTAAATCATTATTGAACAAGAACAAATTATTTAAACATACTCTGTCGCATTTCTTTGCGTTTATTGTGTTATTTTGTATAATTAAATGTATCTAACTAAATAAATAAATCTGAATTTTCAATGTACGTAGACCTCTAGGTAAACTAAATATCGATACCTTCCCTTCGAAAATAGGTCAGTAGTAGAAATTTTGTTAATTTTATGAATTTAACTAACAGTTTCAGTAAAAAAAGTGATAATAAATTCAGCTGCTTTATTCTTTATGGTTATTTCTTCTTTTAACCCTAAACATTTAAGCAGTCAAACATTATTTTATCCTGGAATTTTTATTCATATTATCAAAAAGAATTATTTGGTGTTTGTTTCTTGTCCAGGATAATCTCTGAATCTACAAATTATAATTTCAAAATTATTTATTTGATTATATTTTTTTAGGATTGTATTGGCATCATTTTGTAGTATTGTATATTACTAGGATCACCTACATTCCTAATCCTTACATGGCTGATAAAAGAATTGATATTTTTTTTAATTTATAGTAGAAGAAGTGGCTGATTTTAGGTATCTATGAAGTCAGATAAGTCAGGATGGAAAGAGTAGTAGGAATATAAAGCAAAAGATAACGTAGGGTTGAATTGCCTTCAATAAAAAGAAGTCGCTTCTATTGTCTCGAACGGTTAATTTAGAAATTCGGAAAAGGTTGTTAAAGGTGTATGCTTGGAGCGCGGCACTGCACGGGTGCGAAACATGGACGATGGACGCGACGGTAAAGAAAAGGTTAGAAGCGTTCGGAATGTGGTGTTAGGCGAATGATGAGAGTACCGTGGATGGAGAAGCTAAGAAATAAAGGGATTATAATGAATAGGAGAACAGAGGACTCTACGGAAGTTAATAAAAAATAAGCGAGATAAGTTGGTTGGACACCTTCTCAGGCATGAAAGTCCAGTCAAAAACAGAAATTAGAGTTAGGAGGGGCAGAGATAGACCTAGATTAGATTACTGTTCGCAAATAATTAAGGATCAGGGGTGTTCTAGTTTTAGGGAAATGCGAAGTTTAGCTCAGGATAGGTAAGAGTGGAGGTGCGTGTCCAACCAGCCTTAGGACTGACGACCTTATGATGATGATGAAAAATGCAGCACCCCTCGAAAGGACATTCATTAAAATGTTTCCTGAAAATCATGCACGTAAAATTTCCTATTAGAAATCGCTTGATTACAGTCTTCAATTTACCATTTGATGGTACAATTAAAAACAGCGCGAAGTAAGTGTTTCATATGGCCCTAGGGGGCAAACACTTGGAAGTGAAAAACGGCAAACATATAGTGAAGACGCTGCGCTTCTCACGCATTATTTCCAACAATGTATATGTATCGTTCCCCAGCACATTATGTCCTGAATATGCAGTATTTTAGAGCAAGGAAGAACACGAACAACAATGGCAAAGAAACAGAAACTGGGCCCTCGATGGAAGAAAAATATGTATAATAAAGAAAACTGATATACGCGGAGTATATAAGTACATGCAAACACATGTGTGATATAAATGTAAGGTACGTAGTCGAGTGTGCTCGTGAATGTCAGAATACTTATGAATATGACAGGGAAAGCATGATACTCGTTCTAAGTTGTGCTATGGACGATCGGAATTCCTTGACGTGTTACAAGATATGCGAGTGCACAGATAGGAAATCAGTGCTTTAAATTTCACTGCCTTATATCTCTGTCAATAAAATATACGGACGAGGATCTCGAGAAGGATTCTTTTGCGCCGCGCGTACACACCGGTTGGATTCGCTTCCATTCCCGATGTCGTACTCCATAGAGTAATTTTAATTGCTCGAAAAGCTTATGCCGTTCCGTAGATTCCTTCTCGAAGAATCGAATGAGATTGTATCATCGTCTGCCAGTTCGAATTTATTTAAATTTTTCATTCTTTATACTACATCGAAATATTACTTATCTTGAGATTTAACATTACTTCATTTCGCTCAACAAAGGGTCTATTAGCCGGGATAAGCAGAAAGCAGAAACGTATGTACATATTCTTATTATAGAAGAAGTAGGTATTTGTAAAAATGGGGCTTTTATATTATAACTTTAAAAGCGTCTTTCCAATTTTTGAGAATATTGTTTTTGTTTGGTGTAAATATATTACAACTTCATCATCATAAGATCGTCAGTCCTAAGACTGGTTGGACACGTACCTCCACTCCTTCCTATCCTGAGCTAAACTTCGCATTTCCCTAAAACTAGAATAGTCCACATCCTTAACGAACTAACTATTTGCGAACAGTAATCTAATCTAGGTCTACCTCTACCCCTCCTAACTCCTGTTTCTGCCTCTAATATGTCTCTGACTAGACCTTCATGCCTGAGAAGGTGTCCTACCAACCTATCTCGCCTATTTTTTATTGACTTCCATAGAGTCCTCTGTTCTCCTATTCTTTCCAATACCTCTTCATTTCTAACCTTTTCTACCCACGATATCCTCATCATCCGCCTATAACACCACATTTCGAACGCTTCTAACCTTTTCTTTTCCGCCGCACCCACTGTCCATGTTTCGCACCCGTACAATGCCGTGCTCCAAACATATACCTTTAACCACCTTTTTAGAATTTCTAAATTAACCGTTAATTAATTAATATTACAACTTGGGAACGAAAAAATAATTAAAATTATATGAGAATCTAGGAAAAATCTATATTATTTTCTGATTCGCGTCGGTTCCATATTCTTATTTATTACAGATTTTTAAAAACAATAATATTCTCATTACACAACAACCGAGGAGGATAGCCTAGAGGTTTAGACAATTAATTAGCATTCAGAAGAACGCCGGTTCGATTCCGGGTCGATCTGCCTTAGTCCAAGTTTTTCTGTGGTTTCCTTGGATCACTTAAGTAAATGCTGGGCAAGTAATATTCCACAGACAACCTTTCATTCCCTTCTCTCTTCCTTTCGCCCGTTTATCTTTCTCACCCGAACCACCACCCTCCCATCCCACGATTCCTGAAAGGAGGCTGAAGGGGGCCTTTTCTCTATCTTTCAGCGTAGTCCGGAGGGACTGCCCGCCCACCAGCATTAGTGACTAGTGGGAATGAAGCACTCAAAAGTTTTTGACGTGACATATAATTCGATAGAGCCGGCTGCACGCACGAAAAAACATGACTCATGCGGTGTTACCTCGCTCTGAGGCGTTCCATTTAAGGCTTGAAGTGCAAGCGAGAGCGCGGAGCGAGCGACAAAGAGGCACAATCGGCCTCCGCGTTCGGCAGCGTTCGACATCTGTCTCTCTCCTTAGTTCTTAAAATTGTTGCGAAACAATAAATTGCTATGGAAATGCATGCATGTATATGTGTACTGACACTCGAAAGAGAAAAGTCGGTTAGCACACCAATTAATATAATATTTATGGCTTAATGTGCCTGTACGAATCCCGGTAAAATAACGGCGACCGCGCTCTCCATCGTACGTAGTATGTAACAAAACACACTTTACTCGCGCACTTTTTACTTCGAACCGTTTATCGCACACCTGCATCGCTTTCCTCCGCACAATTAAATAATTTAAAGCTGATTTATATCGATATCGGAAAATGTCACAAATTCCTCGTAATTACGCAGCTTGTCCTGAACAAGTGTAGAATTTATGTGACTGAAACTCAGTCACAAAACACCTTGACGTCTCATTTTTTTCCTTTTATTTTCATTATTGATTTAACAATAATTACTGAGGTAGGTATTTTTGCTGCGGATTTTCAACTTTTTAGGTAGGCATAGGTACGCACAAAAACTTTAGGTGAAATAAATTTTCCGAAAACACAAGGTTCTCTTTACTCAATTCCTTCTGTTGAAAAATAATATATTAAATTCATATATACATGGAGAAAACTAAATTTAATTACAATTTTCTTTAGGTATCT
>NW_020438963.1:292257-296567 GCF_000699045.2 Agrilus planipennis
ATTTATTAGGTAACTTGTAATAATCTCAATTTTGACATGTTTTTTTAAAAATTGTTTCAAGTTTCTTAATTATTACAATTTAATTTGTAATATCAACTAAAATACTTAGTAAATTTATTTCTGCTGGGATTTTATTTTTACAAATTCGAGTCCAAATTGTAATTTGTATTATTTTCGCTTACGAAGCAACCGGCTAGTGGGATAAATTGTAAACATCGCTTTAATATTTAGGTAAATTTCCTCTTTCATTTTCTCCGTGTAAGCATATTTCAAACTACATTCTGCTACCTCTACCACTTGGTTAGTAGGTCACGCAGCAATTACTTAAATAGCGGGAATAATAATATGTAATTAAGGAATGAGACTTGAGAAACACGACAAGCGATAACCGTTGACCGTCTTCAGTCTTCACTCGTCCTGATAACTTCCCTGCTACATATGTAGTTCCGTACAGGGGCGGTTTTGACCACTGCGAGACTCTAGGCGGGCAGATCTTTTCGAGGCCCTTGTCCTTGTGGAATTAGTTTTAATGATGATACTTGACAAGAAATACAAAGTTATTAATCAATAAATTTAGAATTTCAAAATTAGTTCCATTAGTACCTAATATTTTCTAAATGGAAAATTACGCGAGAACGCGAGGCCCTTGCAAGAGTGAGGCTCCGGGCGGTTGCCCAGCTCGTCACCCCAAAAGGCCGTCCCTGGTTCCGTAGTAATAAACGATAAGCCAGGTCAATACACCATCAATTTATGTAGTTACTGATAATATTTACTATTAATATTAAATTGTTATAATAAATAAAACAGGATCATGATTTCTGCAGTTTCGATAGAGAAAATCCATTTTAATGTTTTGTTTTCTTTCTATGTACTATTTCAGAGAAACAAATCATTTGTAATACAATTAAGTTTTAGGAACACTATACTCGACCTACAGGCTCAAATTATTGCCTAAGTGGAAATTACAATCCCAGAAATGTGCAGAAGTTGCAGAAATGCAGTTTTCAATAACAATTGGTGGTAATTATTTGTGAAAATTTAAAAACACAATATGCCCGCCTGACTAATATTTTTTTTTTCAGTATTTGTGAGCATTCTTGAGACGGTTTCTAAGCAAGATTCACTAATTTTAATATTCAGCTCTTGAAAACGTTGAGCATGGCGTGTCAAAAGTGTAATTGCTTGATTTGGTGAAGTAATACATATTAAAAAGAAAACAAAGAAACCCTGAAGATATATTTTCGACATCGAAACATCTGAAATTATGCCCGTGTGGGGCGAAACAATAAAATATGTAATTATTTAGTAGGACCATAACGAGATAAATTGTAATTGTTTTCAAATATATTTATCCCATTTGCATTAAAACCTTTCGGTTTACCCTGTTCGCATATTTGTTACGTGAATGGAAAATGAAGATTCTGGTGCAGCCCTTTTTCCGCGACTCCATTCGGCTCGCTCTAAAACCGTGTGCAAGTTCATTACCCCCGTATTGAACTTCTATATCAATATTTGATATTACGAAAGTAGAGTGAACGGTGTTACCGATTTGAATGTCGGCTCGCTTTAAACAATATTAGTTTTCTATCAAACCATTAGACAAAAGTCACATTTTCAGGCTATCATTCACGTTACTATTTGGATACTTTTAGGACAACATTATTTCACAAAGCGCCGTCCTTTACACATAAATAAAAATATATTCATATCGCCTTTCTTCCGTTAGTTACGTATCACGATATTGTGCTATTGTATACAATTGGCCGCCTCATTTATATTTAAATAACTTGTCACTTTAAAAAGCGCCGCAGAGACTTCTACTAATCAACACACCTTACTATTCAATTGGTACAATACCTGGGCTTTACTTTCTATCAACAAGTTAACAAGTTGTTACCTGCCGGTAAGTGTGTCATTCTATTATCTGTATTTCGTCGGATTTCCCAACAAAAATCCTATTCGCCAATTGACTTACCATTAGATAGGATGTTTACAATACTTATCATTAGGTATTGTTTTAGAAATTAGGTGAATTCTTGTAATAATAAGTCTATTCTCAATCCGAATATTATTAAACATTATATTCCATAATTCTTCCCTTGAGTGGTGTCAACAGAATTACACGTGCCAAATAAGGGGTGAACAGACTTTTTATTTTAAAAAGCAACCAACGTTTTGCCTCAGATTAGAGTCTTTATCAAGGCTGAAATACAGAATTAAACTTACAATTACATAAAACACCAAGAAAGTATTTTCCTCCTTAATATTTTTAATGTAGTAGTAAAGTATCATAAAAATAGTAAGGAAGAAAAAGCTTTGTGTAATTGTACGTTTATTCCTGTATTACAGCCTTGATAAGGCCTTTAATCTGAGGCGAAACGTTGGTTGTTTATTTTGGAATAATTGTGAAATAATAATAATGTGAATAATCATTTACCAGAAAATTGCATCCTTTCTTATAGTAAGTAATAGTCTTATAGTTACTTAAAACTTTATTAACAGTCTCTATCTCGTTGTTAGTTTTATAGCCGAAAATTAATGTGTCTAATATTGCTATATTTTCGCTAATAATTGTTATCGATCAATATAATACATTTAAAAATTATAGTGTAAATACAACCAAGACTATATTGCCATCAAAATATAAGCTAATTTCCTGACACTGCCGCGTACCCAGCGTCATTGTCTCGTACCCGGCCGCATCCTAAAAAAAGTACCAGATCCAAACTGGGTACCCGGCCTACCTCTAATATTTATCCTTTTTAAATGTTTTATTTTCACTGAAAGGATTCACATCTTTTGAAACATTACACTTTGGTACCCGTATAATTTCCATTACAAAACGAATAATTCTAAAAACTAAACGAAAAATTCCACAGAGTGGATATTTTCGATAAATATAACATATGTCAAATGTAAACTTCAGGCATGCTAAAATAGCACTGCTTTAAATGATCTCTAATATGTGAACGCGTCGGAGATATCAACGTGCGGTCAAGAATGAAACCCACTGTGTCGGAAACAGACTCGTTTCAAAATACGTATAAATGTAAATATTTTTCAGTTGTCTCATGTAGTCTACAAAGTATTACAGTCAAGCAATAGAAAAAAGAGGAAATATGAGTAAATTAAAATTTTGAAAGGTAGAAATTGGAAGGAAACGTAAGGAAGTCCAAATTTGCAGAGTATATTGCATTGTCCTCGAACTGGCTTTAACATCTAACATAATATGTTAAAAAGAGGAAGAAATGGAAATTGAATTTTATTTCTGTCAATTTAAGATTGACGATAACTTTATTTAAAGCTGTTTAAATAGGTAGAATGGTAGTAGGTGTACAGTACCTATGTGAGCTTAGCATCTACACTAAAAGGTAAACTCACAGACCACACTACCCATTTATTACCCTTTATTTTTACTTTCTGTAACTGAATTATGACGGTGGTGATCATAACGAGATAAATTGTAATTGTTTTCAAATATATTTATCCCATTTGCATTAAAACCTTTCGGTTTACCCTGTTCGCATATTTGTTACGTGAATGGAAAATGGGGATTCTGGCGCAGTGTGCAAGTTCATTACCCCCATATTGAACTTCTATATCAATATTTGATATTACGAAAGTAGAGTGAACGGTGTTACCGATTTGAATGTCGGCTCGCTTTAAACAATATTAGTTTTCTATCAAACCATTAGACAAAAGTCACATTTTCAGGCTATCATTCACGTTACTATTTGGATACTTTTAGGACAACATTATTTCACAAAGCGCCGTCGTTTACACATAAATAAAAATATATTCATATCGCCTTTCTTCCGTTAGTTACGTATCACTATATTGTGCTGTTGTATACAATTGGCCGCCTCATTTATATTTAAATAACTTGTCACTTTAAAAAGCGCCGCAGAGACTTCTACTAATCAACACACCTTACTATTCAATTGGTACAATACCTGGGCTTTACTTTCTATCAACAAGTTAACAACTTGTTACCTGCTACAAGTGTGTCATTCTATTATCTGTATTTCGTCGGATTTCCCAACAAAAATCCTATTTGCCAATTGACTTACATATAGATAGGATTTTTACAATATTTATCGTTAGGTATTGTTTTAGAAATTATGTGAATTATTGTAATAATAAGTAAGTCTATTCCCAATCCGAATGTTACTAAATATTACATTCCATAATTCTTCTCCTGTTCATCATCATAAGGTCGTCAGTCCTAAGACTGGTTGGACACGTACCTCCACTCTTTCCTATCCTGAGCTAAACTTCGCATTTCCCTAAAACTAGAACAACCCACATCC
>NW_020438963.1:301309-308583 GCF_000699045.2 Agrilus planipennis
CCAATACCTCTTCATTTCTAACCTTTTCTACCCACGATATCCTCATCATCCGCCTATAACACCACATTTCGAACGCTTCTAACCTTTTCTTTTCCGCCGCACCTACTGTCCATGTTTCGCACCCGTACAACGCCGTGCTCCAAACATACACGTTTAACAATCTTTTTCGAATTTCTAAATTAACCGTTTGCGAGTAGAGAAGTGACTTCTTTTTATTAAAGGCGACACGACCCTGCGCTATCCTCTACTTTATATCCCTACTACTCCTTCCGTCCTGACTTATCCGACTTCCTAGGTATCTAATCAGCCACTTCTTCTAATTTTTCGTCTCCTATCTGTATATTCGCTCTTTCCCTACTTTTTCTTCCCTTGCATACCAATGTTTTAGTTTTACTTTTATCTGGTATCAACAAAATAATACGTGCCAAATAAGGGGTGAACAGATTTTTTATTTTAAAAAAGAAGCAACGTTTCGCCTCAGATTGGAGTCTTTATCAAGGCTGAAATATAGAATTAAACTTTGAAAATTTTTGTGATTGTATGTTTTATTTTGTTGTTAAACATTGTTAAAAATATTTTGCAATAATAATGTGAATAATTATTTACCAGAAAATTGCATCCTTTCTTATAGTAAGTAATAGTCTTATAGTTACTTAAAACTTTATTAACAGTCTCTATCTCGTTGTTAGTTTTATAGCCGAAAATTAATGTGTCTAATATTGCTATATTTTCGCTAATAATTGTTATCGATCAATATAATACATTTAAAAATTATAGTGTAAATACAACCAAGACTATATTGCCATCAAAATATAAGCTAATTTCCTGACACTGCCGCGTACCCAGCGTCATTGTCTCGTACCCGGCCGCATCCTAAAAAAAGTACCAGATCCAAACTGGGTACCCGGCCTACCTCTAATATTTATCCTTTTTAAATGTTTTATTTTCACTGAAAGGATTCACATCTTTTGAAACATTACACTTTGGTACCCGTATAATTTCCATTACAAAACGAATAATTCTAAAAACTAAACGAAAAATTCCACAGAGTGGATATTTTCGATAAATATAACATATGTCAAATGTAAACTTCAGGCATGCTAAAATAGCACTGCTTTAAATGCTCTCTAATATGTGAACGCGTCGGAGATATCAACGTGCGGTCAAGAATGAAACCCACTGTGTCGGAAACAGACTCGTTTCAAAATACGTATAAATGTAAATATTTTTCAGTTGTCTCATGTAGTCTACAAAGTATTACAGTCAAGCAATAGAAAAAAGAGGAAATATGAGTAAATTAAAATTTTGAAAGGTAGAAATTGGAAGGAAACGTAAGGAAGTCCAAATTTGCAGAGTATATTGCATTGTCCTCGAACTGGCTTTAACATCTAACATAATATGTTAAAAAGAGGAAGAAATGGAAATTGAATTTTATTTCTGCCAATTTAAGATTGACGATAATATTATTTAAAGCTGTTTAAATAGGTAGAATGGAAGTAGTAGGTGTATAGTACCTATGTGAGTTTAGCATCCACTATCAGAAGAGTCTGGATGAAAACCGATTCCGAACGTTTGCAAATAGCCGACATTGCTAATTTCTATTATACCTAATACATACCTAATGGCCTAGAATTAAGTACTTAAATGAAGAAAACTTTTTCCGGTAAATATTCTCGGATTTATTAACAAAATATGATTAACGATTCACTCCAAATTTCAAATAGCCTTACGATAACCTTATTTAAGGATGTTTGGGAGGTATGTCAAAATGCTATAAAACAAATAAAAATTTGGAAGAACGTTCCTCATTCAATTCTAAAACTCCTGTAAAAATTACAAATCGATTCACTAAACCGTTAAATAGTTATTGAAATTTTAATAATTTGTAATTTTACACGTCATTTTATGGAGATTCGTTAACCGAACAGATTAAATTTATTTTTATTAACAGAAAAAAAGCTACCAGAAATTTAAAAATTTTATAATAAGTAACTTGAACTCTGGAGAATCACTTTAGCGTAAGGTTATTCAAATTCACTAAATGGTTATCGAGGAAAAAATGAAAAATTAGCTGAAAATCTCGTTTTTACTTGATNTAAAATATATAATTATTTAGTAGGACCATGGCGAGATAAATTGTAATTGTTTTCAAATATATTTATCCCATTTGCATTAAAACCTTTCGGTTTACCCTGTTCGCATATTTGTTACGTGAATGGAAAATGGGGATTCTGGCGCAGTGTGCAAGTTCATTACCCCCATATTGAACTTCTATATCAATATTTGATATTACGAAAGTAGAGTGAACGGTGTTACCGATTTGAATGTCGGCTCGCTTTAAACAATATTAGTTTTCTATCAAACCATTAGACAAAAGTCACATTTTCAGGCTATCATTCACGTTACTATTTGGATACTTTTAGGACATTATTTCACAAAGCGCCGTCGTTTACACATAAATAAAAATATATTCATATCGCCTTTCTTCCGTTAGTTACGTATCACTATATTGTGCTGTTGTATACAATTGGCCGCCTCATTTATATTTAAATAACTTGTCACTTTAAAAAGCGCCGCAGAGACTTCTACTAATCAACACACCTTACTATTCAATTGGTACAATACCTGGGCTTTACTTTCTATCAACAAGTTAACAAGTTGTTACCTGCCGGTAAGTGTGTCATTCTATTATCTGTATTTCGTCGGATTTCCCAACAAAAATCCTATTCGCCAATTGACTTACCATTAGATAGGATGTTTACAATACTTATCATTAGGTATTGTTTTAGAAATTAGGTGAATTCTTGTAATAATAAGTCTATTCTCAATCCGAATATTATTAAACATTATATTCCATAATTCTTCCCTTGAGTGGTGTCAACAGAATTACACGTGCCAAATAAGGGGTGAACAGACTTTTTATTTTAAAAAGCAACCAACGTTTTGCCTCAGATTAGAGTCTTTATCAAGGCTGAAATACAGAATTAAACTTACAATTACATAAAACACCAAGAAAGTATTTTCCTCCTTAATATTTTTAATGTAGTAGTAAAGTATCATAAAAATAGTAAGGAAGAAAAAGCTTTGTGTAATTGTACGTTTATTCCTGTATTACAGCCTTGATAAGGCCTTTAATCTGAGGCGAAACGTTGGTTGTTTATTTTGGAATAATTGTGAAATAATAATAATGTGAATAATCATTTACCAGAAAATTGCATCCTTTCTTATAGTAAGTAATAGTCTTATAGTTACTTAAAACTTTATTAACAGTCTCTATCTCGTTGTTAGTTTTATAGCCGAAAATTAATGTGTCTAATATTGCTATATTTTCGCTAATAATTGTTATCGATCAATATAATACATTTAAAAATTATAGTGTAAATACAACCAAGACTATATTGCCATCAAAATATAAGCTAATTTCCTGACACTGCCGCGTACCCAGCGTCATTGTCTCGTACCCGGCCGCATCCTAAAAAAAGTACCAGATCCAAACTGGGTACCCGGCCTACCTCTAATATTTATCCTTTTTAAATGTTTTATTTTCACTGAAAGGATTCACATCTTTTGAAACATTACACTTTGGTACCCGTATAATTTCCATTACAAAACGAATAATTCTAAAAACTAAACGAAAAATTCCACAGAGTGGATATTTTCGATAAATATAACATATGTCAAATGTAAACTTCAGGCATGCTAAAATAGCACTGCTTTAAATGCTCTCTAATATGTGAACGCGTCGGAGATATCAACGTGCGGTCAAGAATGAAACCCACTGTGTCGGAAACAGACTCGTTTCAAAATACGTATAAATGTAAATATTTTTCAGTTGTCTCATGTAGTCTACAAAGTATTACAGTCAAGCAATAGAAAAAAGAGGAAATATGAGTAAATTAAAATTTTGAAAGGTAGAAATTGGAAGGAAACGTAAGGAAGTCCAAATTTGCAGAGTATATTGCATTGTCCTCGAACTGGCTTTAACATCTAACATAATATGTTAAAAAGAGGAAGAAATGGAAATTGAATTTTATTTCTGCCAATTTAAGATTGACGATAATATTATTTAAAGCTGTTTAAATAGGTAGAATGGAAGTAGTAGGTGTATAGTACCTATGTGAGTTTAGCATCCACTATCAGAAGAGTCTGGATGAAAACCGATTCCGAACGTTTGCAAATAGCCGACATTGCTAATTTCTATTATACCTAATACATACCTAATGGCCTAGAATTAAGTACTTAAATGAAGAAAACTTTTTCCGGTAAATATTCTCGGATTTATTAACAAAATATGATTAACGATTCACTCCAAATTTCAAATAGCCTTACGATAACCTTATTTAAGGATGTTTGGGAGGTATGTCAAAATGCTATAAAACAAATAAAAATTTGGAAGAACGTTCCTCATTCAATTCTAAAACTCCTGTAAAAATTACAAATCGATTCACTAAACCGTTAAATAGTTATTGAAATTTTAAAAAATTGTAATTTTACACATCATTTTATGGAGATTCGTTAACCGAACAGATTAAATTTATTTTTATTAACAGAAAAAAAGCTACCAGAAATTTCAAACTTTTATAATAAGTAACTTGAACTCTGGAGAATCACTTTAGCGTAAGGTTATTCAAATTCACTAAATGGTTATCGAGGAAAAAATGAAAAATTAGCTGAAAATCTCGTTTTTACTTGATAATATAATGATAATATTTATAATTGTCTGAAATAAATGCAATTTTAAAGTTTTAATTATTATTTAAACATATTAAAAAGTTTTACGCTCATTATTAATAGAGATTGAAACTAAATATTTTTTTGTTTCGAAGTTGAAATCAAGGCATATTCACTGCCAAAAGTCAGTTAAAAATTTTCCATATTATTCGTTATTTCTTATTTTATTCAAAGTTTTTGGTCAAATTCCAAATTTTCTCTCAAACCGTATACTTTTTTTTAGTATAGATAGTATTTAT
This sequence comes from Agrilus planipennis, assembly GCF_000699045.2. Taxonomy (NCBI): domain Eukaryota; kingdom Metazoa; phylum Arthropoda; class Insecta; order Coleoptera; family Buprestidae; genus Agrilus; species Agrilus planipennis. The sequence goes on from NW_020438963.1 coordinate 306,280, forward strand.
TTACCTCATGATATGCTGCAAAACCTAATTAATCACGAATTTCTAATTTTATGTAATCTTGTCTCCGATTGTACCTCCCAAACATCCTTAAAGCGCCGTAAGTATTAGGTAGAATGGAAGCAATAGGTACAGTACCTATGTGAGTTTAGCATCCACACTAAAAGGTAAACTCACAGTCCACATAGCATTCATTACACGTCTAATAAATGGCCTCACGTCTGATAGGAGCGCTATGCAGTCCCGAAGCGAAATCTGCATTACATTTACGTTAATCATACGAAGTGCGCAAGTAATTTGTCGTGTACGCTAGCCAGACAGATATAGAGTCCATCGGATCCCGCCGTCTCCGCTAAATAGTCGTCCGTTTCTTCTCACGGAATTTGCTGCCCTTATTTAAAAAACAAATATACCTAATGGCTATCACTTAATGGACTCCAATTATTCATCGTGTGCTCGTATAAAACATGAGCTGACATACAATAACGCCTGTTTATCATCGGTGCGTGTCGCTGTTAAATCGTTTAAATAACAATGAACCTGAATTTCTTGACGGATACGATGGAACCGCACAGTATGTACTACCTAATGTTACGGCAGCCGTTTTGTAATAATTATTATGATAAAGATATTCATTCATGTGCATGTTATTACTATAAATTACAACACGAGAGAGTCAGGTCAGAGGTCGGGCAACCGGTGCTTTTTCCACTGCCGTCTCGTCGTTGTTGCTTAAAGTTAATCGAGAACAAGTGTTTCGTTGACAGCATGAAGGAAATATGATAATATTTTAATGTAATTATGTACAGTAGAACCTTGATAACGTAATAACCTCTATAAATTCATAAAATTTGTATTCCCTTCCTTTCGGAGTCCAAAACCTCTATTATTTAAAACAAAAACCCTGTATAACTTAAACGAATAATTTGGACATCGCACCTCAGTAAGCAGTGAAAAGTGGTTTGAATCGGGAGAAAGTCTTCTATGTAAAAGACGAAGAATTACTGAATTTCCTAATTTATAAAAATGCTAGTTTACATGGTTTAGACAATGTAGAAATAAAAACATTAGTGTTAGTGGACCTATACTAAAGGAAAAAGCTGAAGAAGTCATGGAAATCCATTATTTTAAAGCTTAAACTTAAACCTTTAGCAAGTAAAAACCTCAATAACTCAAATTATTTTACGTTTCCCTTGTTCTTCATCTTATCGAGGTTCTACTGTATTTAGTGCACATACAGTTATATTTATGTAGAAATCAACATATTTCTGTAATCATTAGAGTCATGTGTAGTGAAATGCCTGTAACAAAATTTGCAACTATATTTGCTCCTTGTTCGATCTCGTATGAATTATTCTGCTAGCAGGTACGAAGTACGAAGAGGTGGTTCAAAAGGTTCAGGGGCTGAAGTCCCAACACAAAATTTCACAAATTTCAACAACTTTGGACTTAAGTGATGANAACCGATTTAGACGGGTTAAGAGAGCTGTTACGACGGTCGTATTTTCTTTTTTTATTTTATTGTGATTTGAGCACCTTGGGTGATGTGTCCTGCGACAGCGTTTGTGGGTTGTTCGACATTGTCTCCCATCGCATTATAGATAATCTTCGCACATGGACGTCTTAATTTCCTACCAACTATATCATTTAGTACCCCATAAAGCATTGTTTATTGAGCAGTAAATAATAACGATCGCTATTAATAGCCTTTGTGTTACGGGGAAAGGCACCGTAACAAAACACACACGAAAGTTGAACTATAAAAGTCACTGCAAAATTCTTCTTTGCCCTTGTTACTGAAATTGCTGTTAATTTATGTATGTAGGTGTATGCGTGTGGTTGTTTCTACCTATGCAAATGTAATTCGAAAAGTATTTTTGACCCAAAAATTTAATGATTTAATTCTTTCGTGACAAAATGACACAACCAAAAAAAAATAATATAAATATTGCTCGAGATAAAAATGTTCAGTCTCTCAGAGTTTTTGAAAACGAGACTCGAGTCTCCGTTTCTCATCGAGTTTCTCTGGTGTCGCTAAGAGAGACTGTCGAGAGACCGTCAAAAAAACTGTTTAGCGTCTCAGAACGAGAGACTCGAGTCGCTCATAGAGAGATCGTCATTTCGTATCCAGTCTCTGAACGAGAGACTCGAATCTCTCAATAAGTGGTGTCTCGATAGACATGGTTAAAATTTTCTAAGTTCAACATATTTCAGAGATCCCAGTCTTTCTACGAGAGACTCGAGTCTCTCAATTTTTCAGTTTTATTCATTCAGTCTCTCTGTGAGAGACTCGAATCTCTGAATTAA
>NW_020438963.1:309108-324996 GCF_000699045.2 Agrilus planipennis
ATAGAGAGATCCTCATTTCGTATCCAGTCTCTGAACGAGAGACTCGAATCTCTGAACGAGAGACTCGAGTCGCTCATAGAGAGATCCTCATTTCGTATCCAGTCTCTGAACGAGAGACTCGAATCTCTCAATAAGTGGTGTCTCGATAGACATGGTTAAAATTTTCTAAGTTCAACATATTTCAGAGATCCCAGTCAGACTCGAGTCTCTCAATTTTTCAGTTTTACTCATTCAGTTTCTCTGAGAGAAACTCGAATCTCTGAAATAACAATTTTATCGTTCGAGTCTCTCATACAGAGACTGTGAGAGATCCATAAAAACAGCTTGGCAATAACTGAGAGGCTGTGAAAGACTGTGAGAGACGCTCTCAGAGACGCTGAAAGACTCTGAGAGAGACTGATAATTTTTGTCTAAGGTGAATGCCTACAACTGGCTATTTTTTGTTTTCATTCAAAATTAAACTTCAATAAGCAGTTACAAATTCTAGTTCTATAAACTAAAACATCCCACATCCTTAACTATTTGCGAACAGTTATCTAATCTAGCTCTACCTCTACTACTCTTAACTTCTGTTTCTGCCTCTTCATGCCTGAGAAGGTGTTCTACCAATCCATCTCGCCTATTTCTTATTGACTTCCATGGAGTCCTCTGTTCTCCTATTCTTTCTAATACCTTTTCATTTCTACCCTTCTCTATCCACGGTATCTTCATCATTCGCCTGGAACACCACATTTCGAACGCTTCTAACCTTTTCTTTTCCGCCGCGCCCACCGTCCATGTTTTGCACCCGTACAGCGCAACACTCCAAACATACACTTTTAACAAGCCTTTTCGAATTTCTAAATTAACCGTTCGCGGGCATAGAAATGTCTTCTTTTTATTGAAAGCGACTCGACCCTGCGCTATCCTTTGCTTTATATCCCTACTACTCCTTCCCTAAACCGTATATTTTATGTATTTGTTTTACCAAATAAATGCTTAATCTGCTTCTGTTATACGATGGTTTTAAATAAAGTATTTGTAGTAGTTGCTTTCCATTATATCTTTCTTTATTCTCTACTTATTCCGTTGGCAATAATAATAACGAGGTGCTCCATGCCACCTTCCGAGGTTTCATTGTTACTTTTACCTGGCCTCTCGTGTTTCACAATGAATCAAAACTAAAAAGGAACAAAATTGCGTTATGCTTAAATAGGCACATGATAGCTTTATTGGCATCGACTAAGAAGACATATACAGGTACATTCAAGTTCGAGTCCATCTATCATTGCAGATTTATGGCAATATTCTTGGACAGTAGCCGAACAAGGAGTTTATTCTCTGGGTTGGTTCAGTTCAAGTGACAGCGATCCGCTACGGTGATGATTTTATATGGTTTTCGCTGAAATCATTTCCCGTTTTTTTTTTCCGGTAGGTACATTTTAATGCAGGTGTTCGTTACACAGTCCGAATAGTGAATGGTGGCCACCGGGACACTAAAACCATTTTACACCATAAAACGGTTGTCATTTTAGACACGAGAACAGTAGCCGAAGCTTTAGGTATTTATGACAGAAGTCGTCAAGGTGTTCCGTAAAATGGGTTAAATTTTCACTACCCGTATAGTACCCTTTATTTTTACTCTCTGTAACTGAATTGTTGACGTTGGTGATATAATAAGTATCCATTAAAAAATTTGAGTGAAACATTATATAGATTTATTTAGTTATACAAAATTAGAAAGTTATTATTTCAATGAATTAAACATTCAGTTATTTAGCAGAAGAGTCTGGATGAAAAACGATTCCCAAGGTTTGCAAAAAGCAGACATTGATTATTTATATTATACCTACATAATCGCCCAGAATTAAATCCTTAAATAAATAAAAATCCAAGAATATTTACCGGTAAAAGTTCAGAGTTTTCTTTATTTAATTGCTAATATACATTTAGAGTACACGTACAGGGTATTTTCGTACTAAAATTATCATAACTGAAGTGCTCAAAAAGATCCAGGGTGTCAAATGAACCCCCGTAAGCCTTAAAAGATTCACCATGAACCCTAACAACGTTATATAAAATGAGTAGCTAATAAAAAAATCAGTCCAAAAGCGAAACAATATTCAGAATATTACACTATAAAAGGAAGGTTTGGTTTGTATTAAACTTGTTTTTCAACTACTAATAATAACCGAGCAATATTGTACTTCAATTCATTGATAGACCTTACTATCTAGTAGTAAAAACGGTAACTTATATCGGAATAAGAAATTAATATAATAATGATGCAATGTATAATATAAAGATAAGTACCACATTCGTTAATAAAAAATTAAACATGCTGAACCACAAATCAATGTTTAAAGATGTTCTTTGCAACCATGATTTCTGACAATTAATCTTTTTAATTGGGATTCTAATACCAGAATGATTTCACGTGTCTAAAAAGGGGTCCAAGTTTTAACCCTTCCGGAACTGTTCTACAAAAAGTTACGATTCAAGCCGTGTGGAGGACAATTTCGTCCCTTATGTAAATAATTAACGTTTATTTACAAAGTTATGCAATAAAAAACTAACAATTACTTCCTAAACGTATAGGAGGTATCCACCTTGTTGCTTTCAGTTTTTCATGGAAAATTTCAATTAAATTGAATGTTTTTATTAAAGGAGGACTTAGTGGTATGTACCTACATTTTCTAGGATTATATTATTGTAAAGAAGTAAAAAAAGAGAACCATTCGAAGAGTTATTAAAAAGGAACAGTTAATAAAAAAAACCTCGCTCAATCTGGGAAAAGCTGGAAAAATTATTAATTATTGAACTAATTCAATGAAAACCAGGAAACACAAGGATGTTTCACAAAATATCGTTTCAACTGATGCGATTACTATTTATACAGGATTGTAAAGGAGGTAGGGGAGAAGTGTATAAACTAAGAAGAATTGGATATATTTCATTTTAATTGATTATTAGTTGAATAGGTCCTCAATTATCAGGTAGAATACGAAACGTTGAAAAAAGAAACATAATTAACATAATATTAAAACAATTAAGTTTCTCATTAATTTGTCTTTCTCTTTGGCTGTTTAACGAATTAAAAACACCGTAGATCACATCCGACGAATNAGCATAGTAGTGACTTCTTTTTATTGAAGGCGACTCGACCCTGCGCTATCCTTTGCTTTATATCCCTACTACTCCTTCCCTAAACCGTATATTTTATGTATTTGTTTTACCAAATAAATGCTTAATCTGCTTCTGTTATGCGATGGTTTTAAATAAAGTATTTGTAGTAGTTGCTTTCCATTATATCTTTCTTTATTCTCTACTTATTCCGTTGGCAATAATAATAACGAGGTGCTCCATGCCACCTTCCGAGGTTTCATTGTTACTTTTACCTGGCCTCTCGTGTTTCACAATGAATCAAAACTAAAAAGGAACAAAATTGCGTTATGCTTAAATAGGCACATGATAGCTTTATTGGCATCGACTAAGAAGACATATACAGGTACATTCAAGTTCGAGTCCATCTATCATTGCAGATTTATGGCAATATTCTTGGACAGTAGCCGAACAAGGAGTTTATTCTCTGGGTTGGTTCAGTTCAAGTGACAGCGATCCGCTACGGTGATGATTTTATATGGTTTTCGCTGAAATCATTTCCCGTTTTTTTTTTCCGGTAGGTACATTTTAATGCAGGTGTTCGTTACACAGTCCGAATAGTGAATGGTGGCCACCGGGACACTAAAACCATTTTACACCATAAAACGGTTGTCATTTTAGACACGAGAACAGTAGCCGAAGCTTTAGGTATTTATGACAGAAGTCGTCAAGGTGTTCCGTAAAATGGGTTAAATTTTCACTACCCGTATAGTACCCTTTATTTTTACTCTCTGTAACTGAATTGTTGACGTTGGTGATATAATAAGTATCCATTAAAAAATTTGAGTGAAACATTATATAGATTTATTTAGTTATACAAAATTAGAAAGTTATTATTTCAATGAATTAAACATTCAGTTATTTAGCAGAAGAGTCTGGATGAAAAACGATTCCCAAGGTTTGCAAAAAGCAGACATTGCTTATTTATATTATACCTACATAATCGCCCAGAATTAAATCCTTAAATAAATAAAAATCCAAGAATATTTACCGGTAAAAGTTCAGAGTTTTCTTTATTTAATTGCTAATATACATTTAGAGTACACGTACAGGGTATTTTCGTACTAAAATTATCATAACTGAAGTGCTCAAAAAGATCCAGGGTGTCAAATGAACCCCCGTAAGCCTTAAAAGATTCGCCATGAACCCTAACAACGTTATATAAAATGAGTAGCTAATAAAAAAATCAGTCCAAAAGCGAAACAATATTCAGAATATTACACTATAAAAGGAAGGTTTGGTTTGTATTAAACTTGTTTTTCAACTACTAATAATAACCGAGCAATATTGTACTTCAATTCATTGATAGACCTTACTATCTAGTAGTAAAAACGGTAACTTATATCGGAATAAGAAATTAATATAATAATGATGCAATGTATAATATAAAGATAAGTACCACATTCGTTAATAAAAAATTAAACATGCTGAACCACAAATCAATGTTTAAAGATGTTCTTTGCAACCATGATTTCTGACAATTAATCTTTTTAATTGGGATTCTAATACCAGAATGATTTCACGTGTCTAAAAAGGGGTCCAAGTTTTAACCCTTCCGGAACTGTTCTACAAAAAGTTACGATTCAAGCCGTGTGGAGGACAATTTCGTCCCTTATGTAAATAATTAACGTTTATTTACAAAGTTATGCAATAAAAAACTAACAATTACTTCCTAAACGTATAGGAGGTATCCACCTTGTTGCTTTCAGTTTTTCATGGAAAATTTCAATTAAATTGAATGTTTTTATTAAAGGAGGACTTAGTGGTATGTACCTACATTTTCTAGGATTATATTATTGTAAAGAAGTAAAAAAAGAGAACCATTCGAAGAGTTATTAAAAAGGAACAGTTAATAAAAAAAACCTCGCTCAATCTGGGAAAAGCTGGAAAAATTATTAATTATTGAACTAATTCAATGAAAACCAGGAAACACAAGGATGTTTCACAAAATATCGTTTCAACTGATGCGATTACTATTTATACAGGATTGTAAAGGAGGTAGGGGAGAAGTGTATAAACTAAGAAGAATTGGATATATTTCATTTTAATTGATTATTAGTTGAATAGGTCCTCAATTATCAGGTAGAATACGAAACGTTGAAAAAAGAAACATAATTAACATAATATTAAAACAATTAAGTTTCTCATTAATTTGTCTTTCTCTTTGGCTGTTTAACGAATTAAAAACACCGTAGATCACATCCGACGAATAAAAAGAAAACTACAAGAAACGGAGTGAGTATCGAACGACTTAGGTTAAATTAACGATTTCACAATTTGTTGTTTTTTTGGGATGAACTCCTTAATTTCCCGTGCGAATTCGCATCGGAATTCCGTCGAAAGGAAAACATGCTATTCCAATTTGCATAATGGTCTATTAATAACGAAACGAGGTTAGACTAACAATATCAATTAGTCAACCATTTAATTAAAATAATTCGGTGAGGACAGTTAAAAGTGAAGGATTTAGATACATACAAGAAGAGAAGGAGCAGGTAGGAATACAAAAAAAACAAATGAAGAGAGCAACGCAAAGGAAGAGAACTGAGAAACTTAAAGTGGTATTTCGGGTAGTTGATATCTCAGCATCTCTCCACCTCATGCGTTCAGTCGCTATTTGTTATTTTAACAGATAACACATCAATAAACGCGCCCTATTAGCCCCAATTGAACGGTAATTTGACTCTTATCTTAAGTCTGACCTCTTCAAGGCTACCTTCGATTTAACACAATTATTTGTTTGATGTTTTTTGAATACCAATCACTTTGCCATAAGGATATTCAAGTCAGTTTTAAAAATATGGAATACGAGATGAAGTTTTTTATTCTTAAGAAACCAACATCTTCATCCCATATTGACTTTCATTCATAAAACAAGAGGAAATTTTTATATTTACAATTTGATTTGTAAAATCTTACTACTATATAAATATTAGGTACTATAAACGTTGTATACTCACCTCTGTCGACAATTTTTCCGAATAAATTCTTTCCCCTTAAAAAATTTTTGGTGGAACAATTCCACCGCCTGTTTCTGAACTGATACTGGCATTCGTGAATGGCCATATTTGCCCCCTTGGCTATCGCATCCAAAACGCCAGGGTTTTCCCTGGCAAGCCGCCTCTGTTTCTTCCTTAGCGTTCCGTGAACAGAGGGATCCATGTAAGACAATCCGGGCTTCAAAGGCGAAATGTTGTTGGGTTCTCCTGCCATCGCTATGCCCCTTTAATAGAAATTTTCATTAGAAGTTATGAAACTTTCTTCTGATTTTAATTAAAACTTTAATACTTTAAATAGCCTACTTTTTAGATTCACATAGAATTCGTAGATTTAGAAAAAGCATTTGGAAATATTAAATGGAACAAGGTGTTAAACATACTTAAAAATATAGGGATGAATTACAGAGATAGAAGAATGATACTTAGTTGGTATAAAGAGCAACAAGAGCTGGGGTTGCAACGTAGAGAATAGAACGAAAATATTAGGAAGGGAGTTAGACAGGGATGCACACTGTCACTGCTACTTTTTAATCTATATATCGAAGACGCAAACAACATCATTAAAAACTGTACAACTGTAGGAATACATATACATGGGCAAAAGATTAGTATGCTTAGATTTGATGATGATATAGCAGTATTAGCATCTAGCAAGGAGGTATTAGAAAGAATAGGAGAACAGAGGACTCTATGGAAATCAATAATAAATAAGCGAGATAGGTTGGTAGGACACCTTCTCAGGCATGAAGGTCTAGTCAGAGACATATTAGAGGAAGAAACATGAGTTAAGAGGAGTAGAGGTAGACCTAGATTAGATTACTGTTCGCAATTAATTAAGGAGGTGGGTTGTTCTAGTTTTAGGGAAATGCGAAGATTAGCTAAGGATAGGAAAGGGTGGAGGCGCATGTCCAACCAGTCTTAGGACTGACGATCTTATAATGATGAATTATATTTACCTTTTGAGCTATACAATTGCATTATAGATTCCAATAATATTTATTAATTTCCTTACAATAATTTCAGCATACAATCACATGTTCAGAAGAATGAATGAACGAATGAATTATTTTAAAGATGTCCTAATAAGGGAAAAAAATTGTAAAGAAGTTAGAATCTTTTATGAAAGTTTTGAATTAATTACATCTTCTGACTTTATAACACATAAAATTAGTCATGATTTTTGGACAGTTTATTTATACTGTCTCTGATTAGTACCTATATAAACTAATACCCAAATTATTTGATTAATTGTATTACAATGGACGATACGCAGAAACCCATAAAAGAATTGAAACAATCACTAATTCTTTTAATAGGACTGACGTTTCTGATTATTATTTCTTCACAAGCTATATAAATATAATTAAGATGCGTGCATTAATTAATAACTCATCTAGTTTTCTTTTTTAAGTAGATGCTTACGAACTGATTGAAATTATAAACATGTCCACCGTGTGTAGGTACTTCCTTATAGTCGTTTATTTGCAGAGCTCGTTACATTAACTGCCAATTATAGACTTGAATAAGTTAAGTCAATAAACGAGCAAATGAAGACGATCAAACAAATATTTAATTGCATATGTCAACATGCAGTCATTTTTTTAAATGAATATGCTACTTATGTGTTGATGGTAATTGAATCGAGTAAACTAAACATTGCGCTTCAAAAAATATTACTGGCTTCTAGCTCCATACTACGCTAACAGCGATCTTCTCATTTATTTATTTTATTTTATTTTATAAAGTATACGCGAAATGATTTTCTATTAAGAAAAACTGAATGTAATAAGAAACTCGCATATTTGATTTAAGTATTTCCTAGTCATACTGCAAAAATTTGATTCGAAAGTTCCTAATCTACTTCGTAATATTAGCTTGGTAGAGGAGGATGGAATATCAAGTAAATTAAGATCAGTAAACAAATGAACACGCACAATCTATTAAAGATTTACAATTTAAGTCAGTTTAATTACAAATGTTAAATGTCTGTCGCGGAGATTTCTAGTCTAAACTGCGCACATTGTTTGATGACAGAGTGTTAGCTAGAATTCTTTGTAAAAAATATACATCATCAATGTCCCTAATTGATTTAAGCGAATAAACAATTAATTCAGAGGCTATTGATGTATACTTATGATCGGATTTTATTGTAGGCTTACCTAGTCGAAATGACATTAATCTGAAGAAATTATGCTGTAGTTTTTCAAGAAGGTGTGACTAATAAGATTGGACGGATTCTATATCGGGCTAGCATAAGTAAGGATAGACCTGACCAATGCATAGTTAAGAATTTTCAATGTGTCTACCCTTCGGAACTCTGCAGACTTTCATATTATTAAATACTACTACCTTTCAACAGAGCAAATATTTTATTAAATTATTTACTTTTGGCATTTTCAAATTTCTTAAAAGAATACATATTTTATTAGAAAACAATGATGACTTTCTTATAAACGAGCTTTTATTGTATTCGCAAATTTTCTTCCAATTAATTCTAGACTATGAATATTAAACAGTTGCATAACTAACCTTATTAAAAGGCCGATCTGTAACAACTATGCGTACTTATGTTTTACTACTAAATATTAAGTAAATTATGACAATTTTTCTTTTTCCAAAATAGTAATGAGAAAAATTGGTCTTGGTATTGTAGTCTTGGCAAAATGCAAGTCCAATATCAAACCCATGACTAAAACTAAGACCGAACAAACAATACCAAGACTAAAATCAAGATTGAACGAACAAAACCAAGACCGAATGAACAAGACCAAGACTAAAACCAAAACCAAACGAATAAGACCAAGACTAAAACCAACTCCGAATAAGCAAGACCAAATTTAAAACAAAGAAACTTTACCACTGAAAAGGAATCTACACGAATTTCCTCGCAGTAAGTGTTTTTTGTTCCTATATCTGGATAACACATATAGAGACAAACTGATTTTTCTTCGATATTTTTACTTCTTTCGAGTACCATATAGGTACTATTTCGTTCGCGAAAAGGTCAATTTATGCTTTGATGGGGGGGGGGTCAAGTTACGCATTGTAGGAAGGGTAAGTTCTCTTGTTTCCATAACAACTATCGACACTATTCTGTTTTTTTTTTAATCATGACAAGTTCGCATATATGAAAGGAAATTTCGGTATATTTAAATTCTTAGGTTAAGACTTAATACACAAGACCATAACCAAAACGAAGACCAAGACAGGGACTATATCGTCAAGATCAAGTCCGAGACCAAGAATAGAAGTATTGCTTTACTAATCAGTCATAACATTTCAAAAGCATACGATAGGCTGTAGTTATAAAAGGTATACTCCGATAGTTTCAACTTTTATAATATTTATTTGGTCCTTTTGTGTATCAGTAGGAAGAACCATAAAATTAAACGAACGTTGCGGATAGCGCCGGTGATCTGTAATAATAACAAGTGTACTTTCCAATCAAAATGCTTACAATAAATTGAAATTTATTAGTACCCAGAGTAGTAAAACGAATCAATAAACTTTTCATTTGCATTCCGTGCGCTGACTATTATCTTGTACTGATTTCATATCCTCTTTAATAACTTCGTTAATTTTTAAGTACCATCATACAGGTCTTCTAACTTTAACAAAGCGATAAATTGCTTTTAATCCAGGCTCGCGTATATACACTTATTCTCAACCGCATCAATAATATTTTGCGGTTTACTGATTAATTGTTTGTTATCAGGTATTACCTGATAAAATGTTTCTAAAATACCCTCATCTCGTTACTGAAATAATGTAAAAATTCTCCATGGTTTAACGGTAGGTATTTCATTTATGTGGGAATTACTTCAACAAGCGAGGCATCAAGATTATAACTTTGTCCAATAGCATATTAATTTCTTCTGTGCAACCATATCGGTCGTTATTACAAATAGAAAACAAAAAATAATATAAGAAGTTCGAAAAACCATTAATATTGCTTTTTGATTTAAAACTAATAAAAATAAACCAAAGCAAAACTGATTAATAGTCGAAATCGGCGATCTGTGTCTATTAAAATGTGACAATTGCATCATGTATTACGTCGGGCAAATCGGTGGACCTTTCAATCAAAGGAAAATATAAAGGATATAAACAAATTAGAAACTACAGGAAGTCAAAAATAATACGATTAGGAGACGAAGAAGTGTTTAAAAAAAATTATTTTGACATTTTTTATATTATTTCTGATAGAAATGAATTTTTTAAGGAATTACTCTCCTATATTTTACCTTATTAATACATAATACATATGTAGTAACTTAAAAAATTACTATTTTGTTTATTTTTTGTAGTATATTATCTAAAGTTTACATTCGTACTTAATAACACCATCAAAAAAAAAACTTGCAATTTAGGGTGCTAGGTAGGTATGTTGTAGGAGTGTTCGCCGCAAAAATAAATTCCTGTCGTTGAAAATAATTACCTTTTGGAATATTCAACAATGAACACGTTTTATGTCCATAGTGATACAACCGCAGTAGTAATTTACGGCAACATTAAAGTTAATTAAGGTTTAAAGTATAAAATTGCTTTATTCTTGTTACCTATAATTACGAGGGTGGATTGATAAGTTTCCGGCCTAACCAAGAGATGACGCCACTAGGCCTACCTTGAGGTGACATTCTATAGTACCATCCTTGGATAGCTTGTAGCTATAGTTTCAGCCCGATCTCCTTGCTAGTGTAGGTTTGACAGCACGCTGAACAAGACGCCTCTGTGGTTTTCGTAAAAATGGAAAAGCAGGAAAATCGTGCTGTCATCAAATACTTTTATTTGAAGGGGTTAACGCCGAAGGAAATTAAAAAAGAGATGGACTCAACACTGGGGACATCCTCCCCGTCATATTCAACCGTTAAGCAGTGGGTTTCCGAGTTTAAAAAGGGTCGTGTGAGCACCTCTGATGGGCCTCGCTCAGGACGCCCCGTTGAGGTCACAACTCCAGATATGATCGAAAAAATTCATCAAATAGTGCTGGGAGACCGCAGATTGAAAGTGCGTGAGATAGCTGAGACCTGTAAGATGTCATATGAACGTGTGCAACATATTTTGCACCAACATTTGCATATGGAAAAGCTCTGTGCAAGATGGGTGCCGCGTTTGCTAACAGTCGACCAAAAATTGATTCGAAAAAACATTTCTACCGCAAATTTGTCATTGTATAAGCGTAATCCAAGCGAATTTTTGCGTCGATTCGTAACCGTTGACGAAACGTGGGTCCACCACTACACTCCTGAAACCAAAGAACAGTCTAAACAGTGGATTGGACCAGGGGAACCAACTCCAAAGAAGGCAAAAACAATTTTTTCGGCGAACAAGGTTATGGCTACTGTTTTTTGGGATGCAAGAGGTATTATATACATTGATTACCTTGCAAAGGGTAATACTATCACTGGTCAATACTACGCAGACTTATTGCAACGTTTGAGCCACGAGGTGAAAATTAAACGACCTCATCTGGCGAAGAAAAAAATCTTGTTTCATCACGATAACGCACCAGCGCACACGTCAATCGTTGCGACGGCTAAAATCAACGATCTAAAGTTTGAATTGATGCCGCACCCTCCTTACTCTCCAGACCTAGCCCCGAGTGACTATTTTCTGTTCCCTAATCTCAAAAAATGGCTTGGCGGTAAGAGATTTGCGGACAATGAAGAAGTAATCGAAGCTGTAAATGGTTATTTTGAGGAGCTTGACGAATCAGTCTATAGAGATGGCATTAATAGACTGGAACACCGCTATGAGAAATGTATCAGCCTTGGAGGAGATTATGTTGAGAAATAAAAAAAAAAAATTTTTAAAAACCTTGTTTTTCTTGGTCAGGCCGGAAACTTATCAATCCACCCTCGTATGTACGAGATCGTCAAATTAATTGCTTCATTCTGCGTTTAACATTAACAATTTTGTTCGTTTCTTTTTGCAACTGTGCGAATTTTAGAAACAAAGAAAATTACAGTACCACCGAGTGTGTCTCAATACATTAATTAATGCTGATTCGCAATAATTTTCCTAGAAGTTTGTGCACCATTTAAATAAATAAAATATCATCAGAAATAACTTGAATATTAGGAACTGACATCAGCTAGACCTCTATGTATTAGATTTACTGTTTTATTGTCTGAAAGTAATCAAAATTGGACCTGATCACCGTAATATCCTAAAGATACTTAAAGGTATACTTGCGTCAATTATGTGCGTGGTCTATTTCCTTCAATCAAAACAAAGATACCCAGACGTTTTAGTTGAAAATTTTTTTCTTTTTAGAATTTCTCAAAACTAACGTTTCTAGTCAGAGATAATATCTTTACAATGTTGTACAATATGTTTATTAAAGAAAAATTAAAATTAAGTAAGCGAGGACACGTCGGAAAAAGAAGAATTTATTAAATAAAAAAGTTTAAAAGTTATCACATGTCGTTAGAACGTATGCAACCAATTATACGCCTAAATGTAGACGTTTAGACCCGTCCAGTTTTTCTTAATTGTTTCTTGTATCTACAAATTGTAACTGTAAGGCAAAAACGGTTTGTGTTGACGTGTTAATTCGCAAATGTCTTTTAAACAGCTCAATAAAGTCGGATTTTACGAATAATTTACCCTCCTTCTACAATTTATTGCCGGAAAGTGAAATTTTCGATTGTTCTGTCTAAACATACAAATTTCCATACACTAGAACTGCAATACTTATAGGTATATGTGTCGTAACAGGCATTAGAAGCATGCTCTATATGACCTATTCAGTTATTCGACATAAACAGAATTGAATTTTGTTATTTAAAATAAGAGGGAACGGGGAAAGGGGCATTAAAAACGGGTAATAAGAAGGATACGACTTTATTACGTTATTATTCCTGCTAAAAAATGCCATTCGATGTTTATCTCTCTTTTACGCTCAGAATGGTTGCCCCCGTAAGAAAGATATATAGATCAACACATGTGAACATTTTAGCTGACTGCGAGCGTTCGTATTTATATTAGTCCACAGTAGTACCGTGTTTTTTTGTCGAGTCTGGTGACATACCTTTGGCGGTGGAATTCACAAGATAAGGGGTTAACGTATGGCTCAGACAAAGAGTGCAGATAAGAGAAAGAAGAAGAAAACAGATGATCGGACGTTCTCACGCTGCCCTCGCTCTTATGTTCATTACACTAACTTAGTCTGTTTCCACTTCTGAGTATATAAGTACGTTAGTAATTGAAATTCAGTGTTTAACGTTGTTTTCTTCGCACGAGCGAAGACATATTAACAGCAAAAGGACGACTTTTAAACAAGGACGGGACGTGATATTTTCTTTGCTGGAAGCACAAACACTGTCACCATTCTAAGAAATCTCTGCATTTGTAGTTCTCAATGCAAACAACGTAAACTAAACACTGCGAGATGAAGCTTATTAAATTAAAAATCAATGAACCATTAGTTTATCTGACATAATTAATTGCATCATATGCTAAGGTATATTGAAAGCTTTCCTGCAAGATAAATCGAAATCGTCCTTTTGTCAAATTGATGAAATAAAGAAAAAATGTAAAAGCGACGGTCTGGTAATGGATCGTAATCAAAATCAATTCAATTTACTATTTGTGTATGTAGAAGTCACAACAATATGCCATTTTAAAAATTATTAACAAATGACTTACAAGCAAGGTCGTTTTCTTGGAGAAATTTTGCGAAAAGAAAATGTACATAGAATTTAGTACTAAGTGTAACATTCAAAATTAGTTCTATAACGAACTGTTTCTTTAAAATAACCAATTGCTAGCAGATGACAAGGAACTGCTAGAATTTTAAGTGCATAATAGGCAGAACGATATCAAATGAATGAACAAATAGCATTCCTAATATAATTTAAATACGATAACAGTAATATTGTTGGCATTAGTCATAAAAGACGAATCACTTCGCAAGCCTCCACTGAATATTTTCGGTGACGGATTCAGGAGGAGATATATCAACTTAATCTATAAGCGTTTCGGAGTGGTGTTATAGGTGGATACTAAAAATACGATGGATAGAGGAGGTATTAGACGTAGTATAAGTAGAAAAACAGAGAGCGCTAGGGATGTCAATAAGAAACAGACGAAATAGGTTTATAGGATACCTTCTCAGACATGTAGGACTAGTTAGAGACATATCGGAAGCAGAAACGAACTTAAAATGGGCAGGTTGACCTAAATTAAAATAATAATGTTTACAAATAAAATTAGATATGTGAGGTCTATTTTCGATGAATGCGAAAAGTGAGTTAAGATAGCAAGAAGTTTGGAGAGGAAAATGGGACTAACCCATTTTTGACCATTGTCCTTAAATATCTTTAATACTTTCTACTGCAATAAAAAAATTATTTGATTCCGTATATTTGAGTTGTTTTATTATTAAGATCATTTTTTTATGTTTATAAATTCTGATTTATTAAAATATTTGAACTATATTTTCGGCAAAATCTAGAGTAGAAGCAAACATTCTTTTTCGTAGTTCCGAAGTCGACAATTTTGCTGGATCAGTTTTATAAGTATTTCAATAAATTTAATAAAATTTGCCAATATCTTTTTGTGTAATTTTTGAAGTTTTTAAAATTACAGAATATACATATATGTAGGTTTATTCTATATAGATGTCGCTGTGTCAATGGCTATATTTATATGCTTGGTTGAATATCAAAGAAGGAACAATAGAAAAAGCAGAAAACGTCATCCCGTTAAGTAAGCAAGTTATCTATTCTATCAACGTCACTCATAATCTGCAACGTTATCGGGTAAAGATCGGACGTGAGGAATCTTCCGATGAAATTCCAGACAAAAAAGTAGTAATTACATCGTAGTAGGAACAAAACACAATCCTATAAATCATCATGTAACTAAAACTAATGTTCTTGTCAAGCGGAAATCTCGATCAACCCTTTTCTAACAGCATATCGACTCACTGTGGACAGCTCAAATATATTACAGCCCCATTCAGACAAATGACGTGACTGAAAACACATTTATGTAACATGTTTCCGATATTTTGATTTACCTTTGTTTTTTTTTCTATCTATCTCTCTCAATCTCTCCAAGACGCGCTCTCTATATCTCCCGAATAAAGTTACGTACTTATCTACAATTTCTTCTCATGTAGTCGAAGAGAGGACGAAGGATGGAAGAAACGAGCATCTCTCAACAGTTGAGCATTTGTTAAAACTGACGACATTTTCATCATAATGCCGTTGACTCAAATGTCAACAACGGCGCTATGTTTAAAATGTCAACAGTTCAAACACATTCTTCGGCATCACACTCGACTTTTTCCTTGTATCAAACTGATAAAATACCTTGCGTCTAACGAATAAGCCATTGCTAAACAAATACGTACAAATTTACGACAGCAAAGCGCAATAAAACGAACAATATTCGTGGGAGACTTCAACGTGCGGTCAGAACAGAAACCTCTTTATTTGATTCGACGGTCTGTCGAATTCAAAATAACATAAACCTTACAAATAATTATTTAGCAATTCTGTACATCGAACACTATTGGTAGATACTATTTTCTCACAAATTAGTTTTTATAGGGTTGTTCGGAAAGTCATTTCGTTTATTTTTGTGGAATAGAAGACAGTTTTCCTATAATAAACAAATACTTTATTAAATTATATATTGACCGTTCTGGTCCAACACCTTTTGCCATCTTTCTGGTAGTAGCATAATTCCACGCTCATAAAATTTTTGGTCTTTGCTGGCAAAAAACTGATCGAGGAGG
>NW_020438963.1:325445-350869 GCF_000699045.2 Agrilus planipennis
AAACATGTCAAAATTGAGATTATTACAAGTTACCTAATAAATTCTACTATTTCAACGGCAAGTCTAGTCATTCACAATCCAAAATTGTAATTTTTGCGTTGTCATAAAAATTTATTGTTCTTCATGAGGTGTTTGTTTTTTCTTTTTCCTCTGCTAGAATTACCGGCACTGGCGGATACCTAGCGTCACTACCCTGTACCCGATCGGGTGCTAAAAGAACTTATAGAATGGATATTTTCGATGAGTATAGCATACTCAAACTTGAAACATGCTGAAACAGTAATGCCTTAAATGTTCTCTATAACGTGAACGCGCCGGAGATATCAACGTGCGGTCAAGAACGAAACCCACTGTGTCGAAAACAGACTCATTTCAAAGTATGTATAAATGTACAAGATGTTTAATGGTATCGTTTATATTTTCTAAAAACAGTTGAAATACGCAGTAATCATCATCATCATCATAAGGTCGTCAGTCCTACGACTGGTTGATGGGCACGCACCTCCACTCTTTCTTATCCTGAGCTAATCTTCGCATTTCCCTAAAACTAGAACATTCCTAGCTATTTGCGTACAGTAATTTAATACAGGTCTCTTATTTCTGCCTCTTATATGTGTCTGACTAGACTTTCGTGCCTGAGGAGGTGTCCTACCAACCTACCTCGCCTATTTTCTATTGACTTCCATATGGAGTCCTCTGTTCTCCTATTCTTTCTAATACCTCTTCATTTCTAACCTTCTCTATCTACGGTATCCTCATCATCATCATAAGGTTGTCAGTCCTAAGTCTGGTTGGACACGTACCTCCACTCTTTCCTATCCTGAACTAAACTTCGCATTTCCCTAAAACTAGATCAACCCACATCCTTAACTATTGGCGAACAGTAATCTAATCTAGGTCTACCTCTACCCTTCCTAACTCCTGTTTCTGCCTCTAATATGTCTCTGACTAGACCTTCATGCCTGAGAAGGTGTCCTACCAACCTATCTCGCGTTTTTTTTATTGACTTCCATAGAGTCCTCTGTTCTCCTATTCTTTCCAATACCTCTTCATTTCTAACCTCTTCTACCCACGATATCCTCATCATTTGCCTGTAACACCACATTTCGAACGCTTCCAACCTGTTCTTTTCCACCGCGCCCACTGTCCACATTTCGCACTCGTACAGCGCCGCTCCCCAAACATCCACCTTTAACAATCTTTTTCGAATTTCTAAATTAACCATTCGCGAGTATAGAAGTGACTTCTTTTTAATGAAGGCGACTCGACCCTGCGCTATCCTCTGCTTTATATCCTTACTACTCCTTCCGTCCTAACTTATCTGACAGCCTAGATACCCAAAATCAGCCACTTCTTCTAATTTTTCCTTTCCTATCTTTATATTTGCTCTTTTCCTACGCAGTAATACTTAGGTATATTTAAATAGGGAAATATTTAACAGTATTGCCAATATTTAAAACAATTATACAAGTCTTCTTATTTGTGATATTGTAAAGGCTTGTAAAGGACTATAAGTGAAAAAATACTAGCTTCTCTTCTAATCTACCAAAAATTACTACCTTCAACGTTTACCTATAGTAAGTGTTTAGTCTTAACCGTTCACTCATTATTTTAATGACGGTTCATCATTAACACTAAACAACCGCGGATCGACCTTTTTGTTAATTTTCCAAGTTATTTCTACTCGATTGCTTTGAACGCGCCTAAAGACAGATACCTAATCGTTTCCACATATACGTACAAAATGGCTGCAAGCTCCATGAGAATTAATTGAAAACAAACATTTACATTGGAATGAATGACATAAACCTGTTGATAAGCCAATCCTTATAGTAATAATTAACAGAAATTTCACAATTCCTGCGTTTTCTTTATCGTGTTTATTATTACTATATTCTAACCTAATAGATGCACCTAACATAATAGTATTCAAAGTTATGCATAATGTTGCATAATTTGTTACGAAAGTAATGAGGAAGGAAGCATATTCATGTTAGATACATACCTATATATATATATCTGGAATACGGTATATACGGAGCCGTACGTTAGCAATGCAACGACAATTTTTATCATCTGTTTAAAGGAAAGCTGCAATAAGTTTCATTAAGCTTTAGATAAGTGTTTCATTCTTTTCATATTTGTAGGGGCCACCGTTGATGAGATTTGAAATCATGTTTAAAGAATACAATTAATCGTAGCTTTGGTCGAATTTATGTGGAACATTATTATTTACATAATAAGTACATTTTTTTTTAATTATGTACTTTAGTTGCATTATAAATATTTCGCTTTCATCTCAATAAGCCCCCTTCTCCTTCAAAAATTAGGGACAAATGTAGCTTTATTTCAGTGCAAACTACTATACATAAAACGATTAATCAATATAAAGGATAATGTACTTTAGTTGCATTATAAATATTTCGCTTTCATCTCAATAAGCCCCCTTCTCCTTCAAAAATTAGGGACAAATGTAGCTTTATTTCAGTGCAAACTACTATACATAAAACGATTAATCAATATAAAGGATAATGTACTTTAGTTGCATTATAAATATTTCGCTTTCATCTCAATAAGCCCCCTTCTCCTTCAAAAATTAGGGACAAATGTAGCTTTATTTCAGTGCAAACTACTATACATAAAACGATTAATCAATATAAAGGATAATGTACTTTAGTTGCATTATAAATATTTCGCTTTCATCTCAATAAGCCCCCTTCTCCTTCAAAAATTAGGGACAAATGTAGCTTTATTTCAGTGCAAACTACTATACATAAAACGATTAATCAATATAAAGGATAATGTACTTTAGTTGCATTATAAATATTTCGCTTTCATCTCAATAAGCCCCCTTCTCCTTCAAAAATTAGGGACAAATGTAGCTTTATTTCAGTGCAAACTACTATACATAAAACGATTAATCAATATAAAGGATAATGTACTTTAGTTGCATTATAAATATTTCGCTTTCATCTCAATAAGCCCCCTTCTCCTTCAAAAATTAGGGACAAATGTAGCTTTATTTCAGTGCAAACTACTATACATAAAACGATTAATCAATATAAAGGATAATGTACTTTAGTTGCATTATAAATATTTCGCTTTCATCTCAATAAGCCCCCTTCTCCTTCAAAAATTAGGGACAAATGTAGCTTTATTTCAGTGCAAACTACTATACATAAAACGATTAATCAATATAAAGGATAATGTACTTTAGTTGCATTATAAATATTTCGCTTTCATCTCAATAAGCCCCCTTCTCCTTCAAAAATTAGGGACAAATGTAGCTTTATTTCAGTGCAAACTACTATACATAAAACGATTAATCAATATANGTTCATATATATAGTTATTGTCTATTAGTACTAAATATATACTACATAATATCATATTTGCTGTCTGTAGAAACTTGTAGATAAATGTTATCTGTTATAAATATTATCGGACTGCTAGAAAAATAAGATGAAGTGAAAAACATATTGCTGTTTCCTGATACTTAGCTAATATATATGTTATTTGCTCGTCAATAACTAAAAAAATTAGGTAAATAAAGTGGGCTGTCAATGAATAGCTGGACGTTCAATTTTTATTACAAAATGACCTCATGTGTGTTGAGAAGTAATTAGAAGTTATCACGGAATAATAATAATAATGAAACATGGAGTCGAGTATTAGAAGGGTAAGTATAAGTGACTACAAAGGTAGTAAAAAAGGTGCAAATTTCCTCACATTCGTCACGTTTCCTACATATGGACGAAACTAATTTTTTAGAAACCATAAAGTTTGCTTACATAACTGTGAGAGGCATGGACGTTTGGCCTGTTCACAAGTTCTTAAAAAGAAGACCAAAAAAAAAAGAGGGAATTAATGTCCGCTCTAAACCGCTCTATAAAAAGTCGTTTTATTGATGAATGTAGGTTAGTAGATTACTAATTAGCCATTATACCACTAATTAGCAACATCTCGTCTTTTGAAAGCGCACCTAGCCGATGCTCCTTTATAATTAACGACCTTATATGGTCGGTTAATCGCAGTAAGCCTTAAATGTCACATTAATTAAAACATCGACTACGGACCTAGGAAAAAAAAAGAAACAAAGAAAAAACGTCTACAACATTGAACTCTACTAAATTTTCCCAGGGTGTGTTGAATGAAATATCGATGTCTTCCGAAAGATTAATTACAAATTCAAGAAGTCGTGAACCGAAGAATTCTAATACGATTCTTCTACCTAATAGTTACGTATTACTTCACTTACAGATACAACTGCACATATATGCATATGTAAAATGGAAATTGAAAGTCAACTGATCAGTCAATTTATCTTAATTTAGTATCTACGGTTGTGAAGTTGATTCAATTACTTCGGTAGTTAACTGTTGATAATTGTTATTTATGTATTAGGTTCAAATAGGCGTGTACACGGAGTGTCCTCAAAGATTATTTCACGAAAGCAAAGTAATTGTACGAAGTTAGAACAGATACTTTAAAGCTACACGAAACATCCATATAAAAATTTAAAAACAGATTACTAATGATAAATAACCCCAAATAGTTGTGCATTCTTTATAAAAAGCCTAATAATAGTAAAATATTAACCGTAGATGACCAGTAAATGCAAAGAGAGCTGTCTTGACTGCTTATGTCGCTGTGGGAAAATCATTCAAGTAATATTCGAATAAAAAAGTCCCAACCCGTATTGAAAATCGATTTGTAATTATTAAACACTTTAACAACAACTAATAATAATCAGCTTTACAAACGAAATATAAGGAGCAACTTATTTCTGCTATAAAAGTGTTTTGATGGTTCCCGATCTGACAGATTTTTCCAAGGAAAAACCAATAAATTTCTTCCTCTCTGTTTATTATAAGCACACACCCTTTGGCTTAATATTCCTTAATTAATACTCATAACATTTGTCGTCGCTAGTACCTTCTACTAATTGATTAATCGTCTAGTTCATTCTTTAAGTAGAGCTTTTTCATATACAGTAGAATCTGCTTATAAAGACATCGAAAGGAAATGACAAATACGTCATATTAAGTGGGCGTCATACAAAGCATAGTCTTAGAAAATAAACAACTTTCTATTTTGGTTAGTTATTTAGTGTAATAGAGAGAAAAACTACAAATTGTANATTCAATTTTCTTTATACATACATACAGTAGAATCCACTTATAATGGCATCGAAGGGAAACACGTCAAACAAAGCATAGTCTTAGAAAATAAACAACTTTCTATTTTGGTTAGTTATTTAGTTTAACAGAGAGAAAAACTACAAATTGTATATATTTATTAACAGAAAATGAAAAAGAACGATGAATTGTATATAATAATATCAATATACATAAGAAGGGTTAGAAAAATGAGCGAAAATGTTATTATTAATCATTTGGGTCACTACAGCCGGATATGATTTCTTGAGAATCAGTCATAATAAATGGTATGTCATTTTAAACGGAGTTGTTATATCCAAACTTTCCTATAGAATATGAAAACCAAACTTAACACTGCAATTACTTAATATTAAGCGGTTGATCAATATAGGCGGAGTCATAATAACGAATTCCACTAGTAACGAGAACTCTGATTAGTAATTTTTATCAAATACTTAGGAATACATCCCTAAAACCTGATTATCAAAAACGGCATTATAAGAGGTCGATAAAATTTTCACGTTACACATATCACTTAGATTTTCAATTTTTAATGTGAAACTTAACAATACAACCGTAAAACCTGATTAAAAAAACGGCATTATAAGAGGTCGATAAAATTTTCACGTTACACATATCACTTAGATTTTCAATTTTTAATGTGAAAAACGTAAGTTATAGGAACGTATGAAAAGGTATAAATAATCGATTTTAATATTACAAACACAATGGAACTATTTAACAACCAAAGAAGACATGTAACACAACGTTTTCTTCAAAACATTTAATCTAACAGGTCTACAAAAACAGAGGTCACGTAAGAATTGTACTTTAGTCTTCCATGCCAGCATTGAATTCTCCAATAGCAGTAAGAAGAATGTCACTCGAAATTCAATTTATTCGCAGGAAACTAATTAAGAGATTGGACAGTATAAGGAACTACTAGTGCAAGAGAATCAGGATGAAATATTTGACTTGATAATGACTTTAATTGTACATATGTAACAAAGTAATAACATATTAATTTGGATTTTGATAGTTGGTGGAGGTGCTCGGCAAATCTGAAATGAATTTGGTGTTCAAAAGACCAAAAGTATAAATTTAAAATGTAGAAATTAATGTACGTGGATTACTGATTAATTAATTAAATACCTTATTCGTGGACGGAATGTTCACAATTCCTTTCAATAAATCATTTCCTCGGTTTAATAGCTGAGCGGTATTTATATATTATGCGCAATGTCATTAATCAATGTTATCTGTTATAAATATTATCGGACTGCTAGAAAAATAAGATGAAGTGAAAAACATATTGCTGTTTCCTGATACTTAGCTAAGATATATGTTATTTGCTCGTCAATAACTAAAAAAATTAGGTAAATAAAGTGGGCTGTCAATGAATAGCTGGACGTTCAATTTTTATTACAAAATGACCTCATGTGTGTTGAGAAGTAATTAGAAGTTATCACGGAATAATAATAATAATGAAACATGGAGTCGAGTATTAGAAGAGTAAGTATAAGTGACTACAAAGGTAGTAAAAAAGGTGCAAATTTCCTCACATTCGTCACGTTTCCTACATATGGACGAAACTAATTTTTTAGAAACCATAAAGTTTGCTTACATAACTGTGAGAGGCATGGACGTTTGGCCTGTTCACAAGTTCTTAAAAAGAAGACCAAAAAAAAAANTTTTTTAAAGGATCAAATCGACGATCGAAGCGCTAGTGAAAAATTTTCCAGTACCTACCACCACATGGATCCTTTTCCTCGTCCTTTCCGGATGACAACTTCGTTAGTGGATCCGATAGCCACAAAAAGACTCACCACCAGCACCACCGAAAACTCCATGTCCATCCACCCGCACACGAATTCACTGCACCAACGCAAAAAATAAACAAATCCACCTGGAAGCTTATTTACTCAAAACCGAGGGTGGAGTAGGGGTGGTTGGTCGGCTTTGTCCGAATTAGCCCGAGCTTTAGCCTAAGGAGGAGTCTGGATTCGAGTCCTGACCACCCACAGCTGGCGCTTTCGTCGCACTGAGACCAGGACTTACCTGCACGTGTGGTCCTGTACACGTGGAAATCGAAACGCCTTCGGAAGATTGCTCAACCAATGACAAGAAGCGAATCCGCCTTTATGACCGCTCGTTTGAGACGTCGACCCGCCATTGCTCGAACTAACTCTAAAGCTGCGACCGCATCGCTTTCCCACCGGTACGAACATTTCGGAGGGAACTTTTCCGGAATTCCTGGAGATCGCTAGAGAACATCTCGAAGAATTTCGTGAATCAACGCCGAATTCATTCACATCTTTCGAAAACTATGCGAACCTCCGCATACTTATTACTTCATTACCTGCCCACCCATGTACTACGTAAATTCGAACCAACTGAAAAACAACTCAAACCTTTTATGACCCATTTACAATCAACCGTTTAAAAATAACACGAACTTGCCACTAACCGTTTCTAATAAAAAAAAATCTTGCTATAGGTAGTGCAATGTTTCTTAGATGAGAAGCTCAAATCGTTAGAGAATCTGAAGTGCATCAGGATCACACGAATCAGAAGTGTGCCACTAATGTAACCGCCGTAAGAATAAATGTACGTATTTTTGCATGAAAATGTTCGAGTTTTTGAGGACCAGCATTTCGAAAAACACCGTGAGTAAAATATACCTAGTCGTCTATAACAAATGTAAGCTGCATGTGTCTACATGTTGGAAAAAACTCAAAAACTTAAAAAAAAATCACGGTGCCACTCTTTACATGACTAAAAAGTACAAGGATGAACTTCTAGTTCACAATTCTTGAGAATTTTCAACTATGTGTGATGGGTAACGGCGTGATGAAAGCTCAAAATATGTGAAAATCTATCATCATCATAAGGTATTCAGCCTTCCACTTCTTCCTATCTTGAGTCAAAATCTTTCCATTTCTCAAAAATTAGAGCAGCCTATTTATATCTCCAACTTGTTTTTACGAACAGTAATCTAAAATAGATCATCTACCTCTACTTCTTTTTAAATCCAATTTCTGCTTCTACTGTGCCTCCAACAGCCCTTCATGCCAGAGAAGGTGTGCTACCAATCAATGCCTCGTCTAGTTTTAATTGACTTTCAAACGGTGACCTCTGTTTTCATTTTTTATAAATGTACCTAATTAATTTTGGAAACACACAGTTTCCACGGTTTCCACGTGCGTACTACCAGGAATGAGCTTTCAAAGACATCAGAAATTGCAATAAGAATGGTCAACTGTTACATTTGTTTGATCAGAAATAGAACTTGCACTTTTTCACCCGCTACGCGTATTAACCATGTCAAATTAACTACTCTATAATATGCTTTGAATAATAACATCTTCTGTCACAGCTACATGAAGCTTACAGATATTTATTATTGACGGCGTCATTCAATACGCATCATTTGTTATCTCGAGTAGTGTTATAACTTTTAATGAAATATCCACAGAAGTCACATTTTTCTTTCTTGTAAAATGGCTTGAATTTGTACATGAACAATATAGAATCTCACATATGTAATTACGCTGGAAGAATAATGGTAAATGCAAGTGCACGATTAGGTAATTGATAAACTTTGAAAAGTACCTACCCTTTTGTTACAAATAGGCATAAATATAAGTGACAAGCTACTTTACCCCCTCAACCATTCACACGCCTTTATTGTTGATGTTAATTAGACTCATTCAGCCACTTAGATTTTTATGAAAAGTATACGTACCTACCTGGCATAATTTTTAATTAAGTGCACGTCTGAAAAGAAATTGCAGGTACTTCGAATAGGTATGCAATTAAACACCTCATGCAAACAGTGAACCATTAACAAATTGCCTTCTGGGCAACCTAATACGTCGCTTAATTCTTGTGGTAATTTCTTTTATTCGCTTGCCTACAACCAATGAGTACTTTTACTTCATAAATAACACAGTAGCATGTCGTTTTAGAAATAATTACAGACAGTGGTAAGTGCAGTAACGACTACAGGAGGTTTTACGTTTATTATATATTAGGTACACGAACTTCTGCACAGGGTGTCTCAATGTGAGATTCACTTTACAAAAGCCTGCTAGTGAAATTAATGACAAGTTACTGAATAAATTAATCAATTTGTTATACTGATCATATTATCTAACATTTTAGGATTTTAAATTGGAAACTGTAGAAGTTTATTGCTATTAATTATGTAAACTTCATAACAATTTAGCTGAGAATGAGCGCAGGTATATAATATTTAATGTACTAACTACAACTTTGAGAAAAAGGTAGAATTCATTAGTTTTGTTTCAGTATAGAAAGTATATCTTTTTTATATAATATTTATTACTTATCACTCATGTTAATGATTTGTCTAATAAATACAGCGTTTTTAGAAAATTAGAAAACTTTTGCGGTATTATAGAACACTAAAAAGCTCAAAGCTCCAATGTCAAAGCGCAACCCTAAACGTCCAAAGTAGTTTACGGTAATAAAGTCAGGGACTGAAGAAGGTAACTATGTCACCGTAAAGTTCTTCGGACGTTCAGTGTCGTGCTTTGTTAGCGTGGAGGTTTTGAGCTTTCTAATCATGTATAACTGTGTTCGGCAAACCTGGTGCCTCTGTGTAGATCAATGAAGGGTTCCATAGAACCCATGTGTTGTTTTCTAATTCCTTTCAAGGCACAACAATGAAAATATTAACTCCCCAAGAAATTAAAAAATGGAGTCCCACTTAACCGTCGCTTTCACTTACCTATATGCAGTGTACGTATTTCTATAACATCATACAATAATAATAAAGTCTTGGCAAAGGCATGCATTTAAATATATTTGCTGACCACGAAAAGATTCTAGGTTTTATTAATGGACTGAATTTTGGGAAATGTTATGTGGGCTCTAACAATTTGATTATTTCCGGTATATATAAAGAGCTCTTCAAAAGAAGAAAGTTTTAAAATAGAAGGAACAAGTACTGAATAAATTGTCCAGTACCTCAAAGATTTGTTTGACACTTTTTATTTATATTTTTTAAATGATATGATTTAAGGAACGTCGCATTAAAACCATGTTATTGAAGCAAACCAAGGGTTTCACGAATGAACTGAACATCAAAAAGGGTTCCATCTATCAAAAAGTTTAAGAAAAGCTGATATAGTTTTTATTAAAAAAGGATTGTTTAACGTTTTCTTTTTAATTGATGATTTCTTTTTCTTTCGAAGGAAAAACAGTATTTTGGCAAACATCAAGTCTTTTTACTTAAACCATGGAAAGAAATGTCAACTAACTTCCTTTTTTTTGTCTTCCATTTCTTCTACAATCATCACTTTATCTGGTTTCAATACCCGCCATATAACAAAAGTTAAAACTTAGAACCAAACAACAAAATTTTTCATATCCAAATGTAGTGATTTCTTCTCAGTCTCGACAATGAAGGATTCAAATTTTGTAGCTATTCTAATGAAGGAATAGAAAAATAGAAATTAAAAGTAGACAGAGGAAGCCGCAATCTTTCACATAAGCTTTTATTGAGGAAATACACAAAAGAAATGTACAATTATTACAGTTCCTTTTACATATCAAAAAACAAGAACAAGAACATTAATAACTTATTTCAATAAATATTTCAATAGATTTCAAAGACTAAAACATCCTTAACTAAACGAAAACACTAACAATCCGACGGCGTTTCATATACGATCTACGGAATAAAGGTGTTTTAAGAGACAAAATATATGTTGATTATTAATTCACTGATCTGAAATACTGACTTAGGCCATTCAGTATTACAGAAATATAAACAGACACAGCGATAAGCAATATAAAAATATCGAACTGAATACGAACGTATTTAAAGTCAAAATAGTTCATTAAAATGTAATATATTTAAAATATAAATTTTTTCTTAGAACGAAAGACTGTCTTATTTAAGAAGTATTACCTAAAAGTCCGAGAAAACGTTAGGAATTCCAACTAATACAGAAGAGAATGACAGTAACTGCTTTCCGTTAGAAAATGGTATTTTATAGGGGCTGTAGAAATATAGAACATAATAAAAATGGAATAAA
Organism: Agrilus planipennis; assembly: GCF_000699045.2. Taxonomy (NCBI): domain Eukaryota; kingdom Metazoa; phylum Arthropoda; class Insecta; order Coleoptera; family Buprestidae; genus Agrilus; species Agrilus planipennis. Next base: position 336,670 of record NW_020438963.1, read on the forward strand.
ACCCAGTCAATATATCGAGAAGCAATAAAATCCATCAATTACAAGATTCGTGTGAGATCCAGAATTGCCAAAAACTTTTGTTGCTTCATCAAAGATCAAAAATAAATTACTATGAAAAAAAAATTATTTAGGCGACACATTTAAATTAATTATGTTGAATGGAACTAATGTATTTATGCTAATTGTGATATGAGAGCTTCATAAAACTACCAATTAATGAAAGGTATATTTTTTATTTCACTTTATCATTATTAGCTTATGGACATAAGAAATTGTGAAGTGTTGGTAACATGGTATCTAAAAACTGCTGTAAAATTCAATTCAGCGTTGCGGTTTCGTTCGAAAACAAAAAAAGGAGTCACTCCTGGCCAACAAAAGTGAAAAAGAGCATGACGTGCAAGAACTGCCAGCATATTAGTTAATGATTTGAACTTAATTAGGTTTAAGATCGTGAACGTGATAAAAACCGTCGAGTTGAAAGTTCTATAGATTAATGTCAATTGAAGAGCTCTTATGTTTTACTATTAGTCATTTAGGCCTTACCTGTTAAATAGTATATTCCTTACAATTAACGGATTAACTTTTAAGGAATACTCAACACGCTTTCCTTAGTCATTCATGTTAGGAACGTATTTCTGGTAGGTATAATTAACATCATTAAAGACAGTACAACTGTAGGGATAGATATACAGGGGCAAAATATTACTATGCTTAGAGTTGAAGATGATATAGCAGTATTAGCATCTAGCAAGGAGGAGTTAGAGATAGCTTTAAATAAAATAGAAGCGGTATTGACAAAACAGTACTGTATAAAAATAAATAGTAAAGTAAAATAAAAATACTGGTATGCAAGGAAAGAAAAAGTAGGGAAAGAGCGAATATAAAGACAGAAGACGAAAAATTAGAAGAAGTGACTAATTTTAGGTATCTAGGAACTTAGATAAGTCAGGACCAAAGGAGTAGTAGGGATATAAAGCAGAAGATAGCGCAGGGTTATGTCACCTTCAATAAAAGGAAGTCACTTCTATGCTCGCCAACGCTTAATTTAGAAATTCGAAAAAGACTGTTAAAGTGTTATGTTTGGAGCACGGCGCTGTACGGCTGCGAAACATGGACGGTGGGCGCTGCGGAAACGAAAAAGTTGGAAGCTTTCGAAATGTGGTGTTACAGGCGAATGATGAGGATACCGTGGATAGAGAAGATTAGAAATGAAGAGATATTAGAAACAATAAAAGAATAGACGATTCTATGGAAAGCAATAAAGACTAAGCGAGGTAGGTTGGTAGGACACCATGAAAGTCTAGTCAGAAACATATTAGAATCAGAAACGGGAGTTAGAAGGAGTAGAGGTAGACTTAGATTAGATTACTGTTCGCAAATAGTTTAGAATGTATATTATTCTAGTTTTAGGGAAATGCGAAGGATATGAAAGAATGGAGGTGCGTGTCTAACCAGTCTTGGGACTGACGACCTTATGATGATAATTAAGTTAATTTTGTTTTCTTTTATATAGACGGCTAGTTTTACTAACTTACATACATATATTAAGAAACAAGGACTAATTTTAATTTTGTAGGTGTTAATAAATTCTACTGCATTCACCATAACAGCAATTTAAATATTATACAGTGAGATTCGTGAGCGAGCTGATTGAACCTGATTTTGAGCTGTGTGACAATGTGTTATGGGAATAACTTCGAGTTCGCTAAACAACACACTGAAAATATGATTATTGTTCTGATAACCAAATCTTCCCCTAATATCTTGCAAATAGTTAAATCTGATAGAAAGTCTAAATACCTAAGCGAAACGTCAGACCTGGTTTATTAATAAATAAATTATTTCTTTCTTATGATTACTCTTTTTTCTGATTTTTCTTTTCAACAATATGGGTCTGTCAAAAGACAATATACTGATAAAACAAAAAAAATTTGTAGCCATTACAATTTCCAGTCAATAAGTTACCTACAATTTTTATTTTTTTTTCGTTTTACTTGATTTAGTAATACTCTCAAAATGATCCAATATTGCATTTTTATGGAATTTGAAATTACTATTTAGGTATCGAAGTTATAACGTACTGAAGCAAAACTTAGGCCAAACTCAGTGTCACAATATATACCGAATGTTACTACCTTACAATTTTTTTCTCTTCAATCCCCAACTTGTTGGTTCTGTGATTATTATACAGGATTATCTAAACTAGCCGCCGTTTATAAATGTAGGTATATAGAAATGTGCAGGGCGATTCATTAATAATCAAAAATATTTCAACTTTAGATAAATTGAGATTTCATATTAAATTACAGGGTTTTTATTTACTAATAGGAAAATATAATATAAAAAAAACACATTACAATAAATGTGAAATGTGACCTACGCCTAGTTTACATTAATAAGTTAACAATAATTCTCTTCTTCTCTGTAACTCAGTTAAGGATTCTACATGACTCGCCCTGTAAACACATACTAGTTAAACCCGTCCAAATTTGGCCGATGGTGGTACATCACTTAGCACTTTAATCTACGAGAAAATATCGATAAAAGTAACATAATGAATTGTCTACAGAAGCTTTAACCCACTGTTTGTAAATTCTTATCATAATATTCTTTACAAAATAAACGCTATATCCTATACGTAAGCATTCATGATAGGTAGTCGGATTAAATTAAGATGCAATTAATGATTTCCGCTTAGCTTTTTAAGAGGTATATCTACTGAAGACAGATGCGCAGTGGTGGATTAGCTGTTGAAATGTTGGTGTATTTACAATACCTGAATATACAAGAGGCGAGGGATCACTTGAGTGCCCCTGTAAGTGGTTCAATTGGCAGTTAAGACAAGTATTTCTACTTAGACCTCCTCTTAACACATCCGCTGTCGTTTTGACATCAACAAAAACAAATACAAACAAATAAATACAGTATTATAATACCTGCCTATAAAGATATCCGTTGGGAGATAGTGGATAACATTTAATGGTCAGTCAATAGGCTTTGTACCTACATATATAGATAACAAGTTATAAACTGTTAGTTAAAAACCCCTATCTAGGAGCTATTTATTTGTTCAAAAACGACGGCCAACGTTTCGCCCAGGTTGCAGATTTTCTCAAGGTTAGTGTTTTAACACAATTTGGTGAATCGTTTTTGAACAGATAAATAGCTTATAGGAAGTTTTTGACTTTAATTCACACCTAACTTAAAAACAAATGATGGATAATAAAATTTATTTCCAAAAGTTTAAGACTTTTTTCTAATACGAACAGATATCTATGATACAGTTTTTGACAAAAAGTTACTGTTTCGATGTTTTTAAGACATCATTCGCATATACGACTGTATTTACCAAAAACTGGAAAGCATTTTCACAGGAAAAAGAGCCCTGGAATCTATTATCATTAAAAAGTCGTTGGTGTCCCCAAAATTATGATTTTTGTCGCTCTGATGTTTCTACTAAAATTTTATTCTTGGAAGTAATTTACCACCCTTAAGAAAGATATTTTCAAGTTTAATAAGATATTCGAAAAAATTATGAAAAGTCATTGGGTCAGTGGGGCCTCTTAACCAAAATCGGTATAAGTGAGTTAGTGATAAGATAATCTATGATTAGCTGATAATTAAAACGTTTCAATTAAAGATGGAAGGATTCTTTAGGTCTTTACTTTGAATGTCCAAGATGCTTCCGCCTCGTCACAATTTTTAATTAAAAATCGCTAATTTTCAGAATTTTGTGACTCATCTTAAGGTCGTCAGTCCTAAGACTGGTTGGACACGCACCTCCAAACTTTTTCCTTTCATGAGCTAATCTTTTTCTGTGACTGATGATAATTAAATCAACATTCATCGTTTACACAAAATTATTAGGAATGCAAATAAAAATTTTTCATCAAAACGCAAAAAAGTTCTAAACTCTTTAGTTCCCAGTTGGGAAATGATAGATGAGAAATGCCACAGTTTGGAAAATATTTTCATTAGATAGACCCCTTTGACTAGTAGAAGTGAACCGAGTTTGAAATCAAAGCTTTTCGTTCCCTAATGAGCAAGTCGGATCGATCACCCTGTATATCATACATAGTACATCAGTAGTTGAATGGTTGCCACTAGCAAAGCCATTTTGCAAAAACTGCCATTACAGATCAGCTCGTCACTTGTGTGTAGCGGTAGGTTAAATGCAACGATTCGTATGAGACTGGGTGGGCCGATGAGATAATGTCCATATTTTTTTATCCTTCTCGCAAACAACTCCGCCAATTTTGAAAGAATTAGCAGCGAAGCGTGGAAACCTGTAGGTTTAGTCGCACAATGAAGGAGATTTTTGTTCATAAGTAGATTAAAGCGTTCGCTCTTAACAAGTGTGACCAACTCGAGTGATTTGCTGTGTTCCGAATCTAAAGTAATTTTGAGATTTACCGCCTTTGTTGTCTTTATTATCCTCTTGATGGGTAACATGAGGGATATTTTTCACATAAACGCTCCTCAACCAGCTCGTTTATATTTATACACGCATTTCGTCTCTCTTTTATAATAAATTGAAACGCAAACGCCATAGGCGTAGATTTTAGTAAATAGACACCTAAAGGAATCTAAATATTTCTCCAATAAGCAAAACGCTTATGGTGGTAAGATTGTTACCTATTATCTAAAACTGTATGACTAACTACTTACTTTTAGACCTACATTTTAATTAATTTTCATTTAGTATTTGACATATATCAGTTTCATAATCTTTTAGCTTGTAATCCACCCATCAGGACTGTTATCCAAAAAGTTTAAAATCTTAAACAATTCATTGTCCATGTTCCATCTCCCTCTCAAGTTGGAAAATGGCAAACTTTCGCAGATATACTTAAGGATCATGAGGTTACAGTAGGAAAAGGCAACACAAACGAAGTGATAGTTCTATTCGGCTGATCGTTAGCAGGTCAGTTGCCTGTTAATTGTTGATATTATCACCATGGCTCCTATGCGTTTTGATCCTTTAAGTCACCTATGTTGGTAGCATTGCAATATTTGAAATCAACTTCAGGGAGGATGTCGTAAGCTGCAGTTTTACCGAATGTTCTCTTTTAGTTTTACAATACATACATCTTTTTTTCTTTCTACAATATATTATTATTATTTCAAATTAATAAGTAAAATTTAGTAGAATTAAACAAAAACCACAATAAATAAACTTAATTAATGCCAACAAGTAACTTATCGCCTCTGCAGGATTTTACTTTCATGTAAAATTTTACTGGTAAATAAATAAATAAATACATAATTATCCCAATGAATTTGCATTTAAACTCCATTAAAGTTTGTATTTACCACAGAAATGTAAATTAAGAATGCTGGCGCGAATCCTGGGTGCAAAATATTAACGCCCGTTTATATCCAAACTGTCATTTGTCACCTCAGTTATCAACGTGTTGGTAATATGTTTTAAAGAACGCCGTCTCTCCCTTTTCTTGACATGGTTTATTAGAAACATACGGGCTTTTATGTTTTTGTTTCCGGGTTAGGAGTAGGATAATGGATTTGGAATCCTTCCGGATGGCATTCAGATATAATGTTTTAAAATATATCTGGAGAAGGAAGTTATGTAACTTAGTTGTTTTTGAGATTAGTTAATTTTTATCTATTTAAAGCCACTGAATAAACTGTATCCACACTAATCGTATTATAGAATATTAAGTACCAACTTAATTGTTTCTTTATTTTTCATAACGAAGAGTAGATTAAACTCTGGTTACCCTCTCGAAAAATATGAGCACGTTTCTAATATAAAAAGAGAAGTACGAATTTTTGCCATATATTTATTGTTGTTTGTTTATAACAACTACAACTTGATAGATAACTAAGGAGAATTGAAAATATTTTTACCCTCATCTCCATTTTGCTGTTATTCCCCTAAGAAAAGAAATTGATTCACCTATTAGTCTTTACATTTTAATTTAGCTTGTCAAACAAATAACTTTTTAACTTATTTCACAACAGAATAGTTAAATGTCCTTGTAATGTATCTGCTCACTTCACCAATACCTTTTATTAAAATAATGTGTTTAATTAATTGAATATTTCAATTGACTTACAACTCATTCTTTTTCTCAGAGGAAAACTTACTTTTCTTTAGAATAAAACTCGCTATGGTCAATTATATGATTGACTTATAGGTTCAGAGTTTTATTCCTATTTACTTTTTTCACGAAGTTAATCATAAGACGAATTACTTCATTTTATCATTTTTGGGGTAATGTTTCTTTGAGACTCTTTTGTCTGAGATGAATCTTTTCCGGATTGTTTTCCGGGAGACTTTTCCTAGATTCATATTATAGGTGTATACAAAAGCAACTACAATATGTACCCATCACAAATGGAAATGCTTTGCTTTGAAACTTTTCCAACTGTAACCCATACTCTTCAAGAAACAAATATTAATTTTTCAATCTTTTATTGAAGGTTACGTTACGGTTTGGAAAAGTTCCACAAATTCAGTTTTAAATATAACAGAATATTTCCTTGGCAATATGCACGTAATTGGTAAAAAACCGATTTCGGTATTTATGTATTACACTACGGCTACGAAAATTTCGTTAAATTCCACAGTTACACTTGTGAATTCACCTTCTTATATGCTTCCATGGACGGTAGGTAGTACATAAAGTATGTTAATTAAAGAGGTATACATGGAACTTATGCAGATATGAAAAATTCCCGATGCACCCACGCATTCTCGTACATAAAATTCTCAGCCACCTATTAAAGGCGACATGTTACAAAAAAGAAGAATCAACCGAACCACCACGAAAGGTTGCATGAATGAACAAACCGAAAACGAATTCTGGGTGTAATCAGAAATTTAGCTTCCATAAAACCACCTAAGAAGTAGGCAATAAATTGAATAAACACAATAAACAAAACGTTTTATGACCACACGGCTTCCAAGGTTCTCTGTTTTGTGCTTTGTAAGAAATGAAGTGTTGACAAAGGGCATGTTTATGGGCCATGTAGGTCATTTGTATGCAGATGTCTGTTCGAGATCTCACCAGACACCTCCTTCATCTTATGGCTTTATTAGAACTTACCTGGACAAAGGTGCGAACACAGACTAAAATAGAATATTCAGCACACAATATTAAGAATAAAAACCAAAACGGTAAATGTCTAAACCAAAATATTTTTAGGTTTCGCACAAAACTTGGTTTATGGATTCGTAGAAATCTTAGACATTAATGTTTACTTGTTCTCGTGTTAAGCAATATAAATTCTAGCCATCATCTTCATCATCATCATTATCATCAGTCCTAAGACCGATTGGACACGCACCTCCACTTCTTTCTATCCTGAGCTAATCTTCGTATTTCCCTAAAGCTAAAACATCCTTAACTATTTCTGAACAGTAGTCTAATCTAGGTCTACCTTAACTCCTGTTTTTATTTCTTATATGTCTCTAACTAGCCCTTATTGCCTGAGAAGATGTCCTAACATCCAATCTCACCGATTTCTTATTAACTTCCATAGTAACCATAACTAACATAAATTTTACAGACTTTTATAAAATTCTAAATTGTAAGTATTTATATATATTCCAGAGTTGAGAGAATGTTGTGGGTTAGGTTAGGTTAGGTTAGGTTAGCACAGATTGCGCTGGATTGACTTGGGTTGGATTGTATTATGTTTGATCATGTTAGATTGGTTTGTTAAGGAAGGGGAAGTACGGCAAGGTGGCATGACGCAAGTTTGACCGGGTTAGGTTAAGTTAGGTTAGGTTAGGTTAGGTTAGGTTAGGTTAGGTTAGGTTAGGTTAGGTTAGGTTAAGTTAAGTTAGGTTCGGTTTATAAAATATTAAAATGAATTAATTTTTACTATTACAAATAAATTGTTGCTGCTATATCACGCCCCCGCCGGGAATCGAACCAAATTAAATGATAGCATCAAGTATCAAAACACTGGTAGATCCTGCTTTGACATAAATGAGTCTGTTTATTATTTTTACTACCTTCATATGTCAATTAAGTAATAACAATTGTAAGATGTGATGTTTCGTACCTTTTGCGAAGTAAGTACGAGGTATTACCTCCACTTACGGATGATTATTTTAATTAGGCATCTTTAATAAGCTGCAATTAAAAAGGCAAACGAGGCAGCAAAAATATTACTGGCGAACCAAGTCCGTAATTACAGTAGGCGGCGGCACATCGTACATTAATTAGAGTCAATTTTCTTTTGTATGTGTCGCGTTAAATGATATAATGCGAGAGTACAAAACAAATACCGGAATCATTTGCCGCGAACCCGCTTTGATGTTGTTAAAGGCGACAATTAGCTCACCTCGTCGACTTCTAACCTGCGAAGAAGGTACTAGTAGGTGAGATTCCGAATCAGTTCCATTGAATGCGCTCAGCATCGGCCCAAGGGAAGGTAAAATAAGTGGAAGAATAAGAAAGAGCACGGGAATATGTTCAACATGATGTTACTAAACTGCTCCAATGCTTATACGGTTGTGATATCTTTTAAAGATACTTAATGAAAAGAATCTGGTTTAGCAACTAATTTGGGATTAAATTTAGCTGATTTTCATTGAGACCACCAAAATCATGCGCAACTTGAACGAAAACATTTCATCACATTAAACAGTGTCTGCTGGGGACACAACAAAATCATTACGAAGTAAAAATTGGTTAATATTGTTTGGAATAACACATTGATGGCATCAAATTCATCATCATCATAAGGTCATCAGTCTTAAGACTGATTGGACACGCACCTCCACTCTTTCCTGTCCTGAGCTAATCCTCGCATTTCCCTAAAACTAGAACAACCCATATCCTTAACTATTTGCGAACAGCTCTAATCTAGGTCTACCTCTATCCCTCCTAACTTCCGTTTCTGCCTCCAATATGTCTTCCATAAAGTCCTCTGCTCTCTTACTCTTTCTAACACGTCTTCATTTCTAACCTTCTCTATCCACGGTATCCTCATCATTCGCCGGTAACACCACATTTCGAACGCTTCTAACCTTTTCTTTTCCGCCGCGCCCACTGTCCATGTTTCGCACCAGTACAGTGTCATGCTCCAAACATACACCTTTAACAACCTTTTTGGAATTTATAAATTAATCATTTGCGAGCATAGAAGTAACTTCTTGTAATTGAAGGCGACTCGACCCTGCGCCATCCCCTGCTTTATATCCCTACTACTCATTCCGTCCTGACCTATCTAACTTCCTAGATACCTAAAATCGGCCACTTCTTCTAATTTTTCGTCTCCTATCTTTATATTCGCTCTTTCCCTACTTCATCCCTTGTATACCAGTTTTTTTGTTTTACTTTTGTCAATACCGCTTTCATTTTATTTAAAGCTATGTCGATAAAAGTTTAAGAAAACCGAAAACTATACGATGAGTTATTCTCATTAAAGAGAATCGAAAAGCACTGCCAGCATCCAGTATCGGAAATAGAAGGCCTTTAGGCCCAAATCAGAACAGCATCAGATCACCTACTAACCGCGAAAGTCTTTACCAATTTGTCAGTAGGTATTTAACAAAATTCCGAATAATTACCAATAACTTGCAGTATCTTTGTAAAATTTAATTTCAATCGTGAAAAAATTAAAAAATCTCTAATTAGATGATTGAAATTTAAAATATATCATTTTGCACCTATCTGACTTCATGTTTGCAATTGATAGGATCATTAACAGGTGTGAAACGTGGGCGCAGTTGACGATATTCGTACAAGAACGCCACCCAAGCAGTGAATGGACTCGATCCGGCGCCAGAGATATTAGCCGAGCCGACGGCTTTGATCCTGCCGATTCGCACCCGCTTGTGGGACATCAGCCCGTGGTAATACACCGTCACCCTAAAATGCCCCTGATGACTGTATCGATGTCCACAAATTGGAACAATCTACGTGATATTCTAACTTTCCATCATGGGAACAACAACTTGATATCCACCTCTACGATTTAGAAATACCTGCCTTTCTGAGTATAAGTTACATCCAAATTTCATTAAACAGCAACACAACACCGCGAAATTTTTATTCCTTTTTTTAATCGAATTTTGCTCCCCTTAAATAACCCTTCCGAATATAAAATTTTCCAAGTTGTATCTTCTAATAGCTTTAATATATTATAAATTGTTTAAGCACTTTGACAAAAAATAATCTTAAAACGAGAATCGGCCATAACAGCCAAATTAACATTGGTCAACATTGACGCCTTCTAGCAAAAAAGCTGTCCATGAAATCGAAAAACATTCCATTAAAGATTAAAGCACCAAGGACTTAATGAAACCCCTTCTAATCATTTCTGAAATAAGCTCAGATGGCTTATCTCGAAGAATAAATACATTACAGTGATTTTTCTTCTTTTGTGTTTAATGTGATTTCCAAAAACGTTCAGGAGATTAGTGCCCAAAAACTGCATAAATAATTACTTTCCTATAATTATTATTAAACTGACTGTGTCAGACGGACAGACAGACATACAAGTGGTCCTGTAAAGGTTCCGTTCTCATTCGGACGTACGGAACCCTAAAAATGAATGTCTGTCTGTCTTTTTTTGTAAAGTTGAACGTGATTTTCCAGCATTTGCAGTAAAATAATAACAATCAAAAGCTACTCAAAAAATCATGTTAGAATATTTTTTTTTTACTGATTCCTAAAATAACATTAAATTAAAACCAGATTCCGGTGAATGACTTCTTTATTACTTTATACTTTTGTTTATACGTATTCAATTATTTCCTCGAACTTGATTCAATGAAATATTATAGATGACTAGAAACTGACAACTTTAACGTTCTCCGACTGGATTAGAACTGAATTAATTCATTCTATAAAAAAGACTAAATAAATACTAATTAACTAATTAATGTTGCTCACTAAGCGGTAGGTCGATTTGAATTATATTCCTAAAGTGTATAGATACACACGGCTAATAATTCCATTTCTTAAATTTTTAACCATGTTTTTTTATCAGTAACTGTAATGGAATTCTGATATCACTGACTTGTTCACGCATATTTTGTATGTTTTGAAAGGTGTGATTAATAGCGTGCAGGCATTCCTTCACAATGTAAGTATAAATTCTCTTATCTAATGTGATTAGAATGATTTGTAGCTAATTATTATTGCGTAAGTACAACCATTTAATTAAGCCTTAACAAGCTGCTTGTGGAAAAATCACTAAATCCTTAACAATCCGTTTGAAATAAGAATACATAAGTAAGCGCAATGCAAATTGATCGATGACCCTTCTAATTAACTATTCTTGGTTTTATAACATTAGCAATATATATTTTTGCTACTAATTTGTAGTTCTGTTTACCTAACTGTAAAAGAAGAGTTAATCTTCACTGATAACACAGGTCTGCGATAAAAAAGTTTTTTGTATAAATTTATCTTATGCATGCAAATGTAGGTCTATATTTTGCAAATATAAACTTTGTTTTAACGTATCACGCCACATTCTTTTTTGTATGTAGATTAATATATGTATATATATGTAGCTCTTTGAATCGGCAAATTTATTTGTTTTTTCACAAAATTCATTTTATAACTTATATTTCTATTTAATACTCTCTGACTGAGCATTATATTGTCTTTTACTTTATTTTAGATAGTCTGAAAGTAACTATCGTCGTTTACACCGCCTGAAAAAAAGTAGTTTATAGCGCGCCACTATTGAGAGAGATGTAATATTAACGTGTAATAAAAGATGTGTTTCATTTATCTTTAACTATAGCTTCTCCAAGTTGTAAAAACAATTCAAATGTATTTCTTTACATTTGCGGACAATATACAATAATTAAGCAAAGATTGAACATAACAGATTTTGTAAAAAATGCTTATTAAGCGCTTACTTCAGAATGAAGTTGTGTCACCAAGATAAACACTGGGTTACGATAAAATATGCCGGTTTTGTGTTGAAGTGTTAAGACAGTGGACTTATGGTAAATCAAAATCATTGTTATTCAGTATTTCTATGTCCAAATTAGAATGCAATTGGAAGTTGGAGTGAAAAATGTCATCAATACGAATTTAAAAGAAGTATTGCTTCCACAACTTTACATTAAACTTGGTTTGATCAAACAGTTTGTAAAGGCATTTCGGCTTGACCAACGGAGATTATTTCATGTTTACATATCGAGGTCATGATCTATACAGGTTTTAAGCATATAAAAAAATTGTAATGACACAAAGAATTACTTTTTAAGAAAAAAGACAATTCAAAAATCAGTTTTTTTGCTTATTTTCGATTTTTCCATGCTTTAATATTGTCGAAGGTATTTATAACCAACACCATCGAAAAGAGCATCGTTAAAAACATAGAAACACTAGTTATCGAATATTTTTTCGTCGCACTCATTACGTGGCAAGGCTTCAAATGGAAATATGTTCTCTGAGCATTTATGGGTTAATGTGACGGAGTATATACCATACAAATATCGTTTTCTATTACTTTTAAGACAATTACGACAAATATTAACAATTTTAAAAAAAAACTTTTCAAAAAAAAAATTTCGCAGACCTGTGTAATTACTGAAAATCCACTAATTCGTTTTTAGAGAGTAATAAATAATTAGCATTAATCTTAATCAGAAATAAGTTTTTGTAAATTTAGTAATTAATAGATAGACCATACAATTGATGGACGAAACCTTGACATGCCTCAACTTGAGCTGGTAAGTATTAATGAACTACATAATAACAATTTCAGCACATATTTCTAAGAATGTTTCTATAGAAAATACCGAAGCGGTCTGACCGAATGAAATATTTCGTAAAACCATTCATACCTAGCTACAGCAAGTTGTAGGTAGACGTGGGTCCGATAGAATTGTTTTACAGCACTCCCAATATAATTAAGGTAGGCATCACCACACACCATAGTGTGAAAAATCAGGAATGCCGGGCCCAGGTAAGTACGCTGGCCCACGTAATAACGACAATTTGTAAGGCTTTGGTGTAATAATAAGTGAGAAGCTGACTTTGGGGTGTCAAAACGACCGAGCGCTGACGGTAAGTCAGGAAACATCTGTATCAGGTGAGTGTGCCGCCCCCCAGACCACACACACCTTCACGTCGGCGCATTAATATACCTACCGATGCCGTTATTAATACTTACTTATAATACTTTTTAATATTTCGTTCCTGCGGCTACAACAAGTCAGATTAATGTTTAGCGATCTTCAGCGCCCGAAGTTCACTTGGTACAAGTTGGTTCGCTGTTTCCCAGAGCCGACTTGGCTTTCTCTGACGTTGATTAATATTTGGGTCGGCCCAACTCGCTCCTGCCTACTAACTATTACAATAGCGTCAAAACAATATTGTGCGTGAATGCCGATCAGAAATTACAAGGCAAAATTATTATTTATCTCCGGACGAAACGAAAAAATAGCTAATATTGTGATTATAATAATCAAAACATCTCACATGCTGACTCTGGATAAGCTTTATTCATTGTTCGAATCATATCTACTATGAAGGAGCTTTTTTTTGTTATGTAATTCAAGTTGATTTTTAAATGAATGAAATATTTTATTTGTCGAACTTTCGATAATCTTGACTGTTATTGTTATTTGAATGATTTTTGACAGTAACTTGTGAGATTGTAGATTCACAATATATAGTAGTAGTGTTTCTGCTATTCTTTTTATTCTTCATACCCTTTGTAACATGGTATAGGTATTATTACGAAGGCGTAGAAGAGCCAAACATATTTTTTGAAGTGAAACTTCTTTACGCACGGTAGGGTGGTAAGTTCGTTTCATGCGAGTTGCTATGTAACGAAATCATGCAACGCATTTCCCCCGCTAACTATCCCTATGCATGCTTAGATCTTTAAAACTACATAACGGATTTTAATGCGGTTTTTTTTAATAGATAGAGATTCATAATATAGTAGAGAAACACTGATAATTTTAGAGGTTTCTAATGTGATGTCGTAAATAAACACATTTTGTTGCGCTTACATTGCAAACGCTGGCTGAACCCTACGAGATAGATCAAAATAATATACTACAGTATTGTACACCTTAAAAAGGTCTACAAAAAAGTCCGTGATGGTATATGTCGATCTCTTAGGGATAACCCACAATAACCATTTTTTATCCTTTACTTTTTACGAGAAATAATGGCTTATTTACGAAGCGATTTTAAGCAATACAGCATTAATCCTTATCCAATTAAGTACTTTTAAATACATT
>NW_020438963.1:352980-356339 GCF_000699045.2 Agrilus planipennis
ACTTGTAAGCATGATATGATAAAATGAGATTCACACTGTGCAAATCTTACCAAGAATAACAATCAAAGCTTTCGATCTCGATTTCCTGGAAAAATTGCGAAATTTAGCATCGGAAAAAAAAGTCAATAAATCGAGAAATTTTTGAAGCTTTTGATGTATAGGGTTAGTTAGATAACATTATCACTGTACGTAATCGTACCCGGGATTAGAACTGAACCGGTTTAATCCATCGACTAAAATAGACGCATACTGCCAAGAGAAAAGAATAAAAAAGTTTACCATTAAACTTAATTAGGCTATCTTTATTATTATTATTCGATGAGAAAATTGTTTGTTTTAAGTGTTCACACTAATGTAAAAATATATACACTTCAAAATACCTTCTGATACATGAAAGGCTTGTAAAAGAGACCGAGTTTCTGACCTTTTTATAATAAAGTAATCAAAGATTTGTTTGTAATTTAATTGGAATATCAAAATTATCCGACTTTTGAATAAAAAAATGAAATTTATTTGGACCTTCATACAAATAATATTTCAAAATATGTGAGCCACACACTCTCAAACTTACATTTAAATAGATATTTGAGAATCCAGATATTTGAAATTTTGAATAATCCAATATTTCGACATTTAAAATTATAAATAGACATTAAAATATTTGCATTTTCCAATATTATATGTAAAATTTAAAGCTGATAAAAGTGAACAGGATTCTTATTTATATATATGCCTTGAGAAAACCTCTCATCTGAAGGGAAATGTCGATGAGATTTTACAATAAATAAGCTCCGAGTGTTTGTCTGGATATTCAAATAATTCAAATACAATTCCAAGTCCTATTAGAGTCATACTGTCTATAAGTAAAAGGAAGACCTAGATTAAATTACTGGTTGCAAATCCCTTAATTTTCATGAATTTCTACTAAACTGTACAAAAATAATAATTGTTCCAAATCGGTACACACTTTGTACAGTAAAGCGATGAGATACGCTATTGTAGTGTTGCATCTTTTATGTTTTGTACCCTCCGTATGTGCATTATGCTACTCCAGGCAGATAACCGGCAGCTAAAGAGAGACAAAAGGAAAACAAGCATCACACTTAGATACATGAAGGAGATTAGTATAAAATAGCCGTCGAAATACCGACAGCTCATTCAGCCGTGATATAAGGCACAGGACACAGGGTAGGACTTTCATTTCTAAACACATTTTGTACCTAGATATCTCATATATAAAAGAATATCGAACACAGTCAAACATATAAACGAAAGCTGTCACTATCATTTCAGCCGATTTGGTAGTAATTTCCATAAAATCCAGTCATGATACTAAACCACCCACTTGAAACTAAATACGCACATCTAAAAATGTTTAATTAACATATAGAGAGACCTAAGGTTAAGCCTAACTATTTATTGCGATATGAAAATAAATAAAAGTAAAACTAATATACTGGTATGCAAAGAAGAAAAAGCAAGGAAAGAGGGAATATAAAGATAGGAGACGAAAAATTAGAAGAAGTGGCTGATTTTGGATATCTAGGAAGTCAGATAAGTCAGGACGGAAGAAGTAGTAGAGATATAAAGCAGAGGATAGCGAAGAGTCGTGTCGCCATTAATTAAAAGAAGTCACTTCTATGCTGGCGAACGGTTAATTTGGAAATTCGAAAAAGGTTGTTAAAGGTGTATGTTTGGAGCACGGCGTTGTACGGGTGCGAAACATGGACAGCGGGCGCGGCGGAAAGAAAAAGTTGGAAGCTTTCGAAATGTGGTGTTGCAGGCGAATGATGAGAATACCGTGGATAGAGAAGGTTAGAAATGAAGAGACGTTAGAAAGAATACGAGAACAGAGGACTCTATGGAAGTCAATAAAAAATAGGCGAGGTAGGTTGGTAGGACACCATGAAAGTCTAGTCAGAAACATATTAGAATCAGAATCGGAAGTTAGGAGGGTTAAAGGTCGACCTGGATTAGATTACTGTTCACAAATAGTTAAGGATGTAGATTATTCTAGTTTTAGGAGATGCGAAGGATATGAAGGAGTGGAGGTGCGTGTCCAATCAGTCTCATAACTAACGACCTTATGATGATGATGATAATTCCATAAATCTGGGTTGACATCTGGCAGGTCTCCAATTTTAATAAATAATCGCTGGAAACAGAATATTTTAGAGTCGGTCCTGTCTGGTGGTGTGTAATGTATCTAATTGAATGTTCTGTCAATTCACGTTTTCGAAACCCTCGCTCTCGGTTCGGGATTAAGATGGCATGATATGGCTATCTGAGTGCATTATCCCAGCTTCTCATATTATGCTCTGTTACCGTAGTAACGGATACTCTTTTAGTCGCACCATTGGGCCGCATTAGGCTTTTGTTAACATGTTTATAGGGCACCGGTTCAATAACGAGAAGAGGACGTCCGAACGATGGCGTTTGTTACTTTTATATTCAATTTAACGTTGTTTACCGCTTCTTCTCTTCTTCGTACCTTTTATAATATCCATGCACACCACACCGGGCGTCGGGTACCATGTATTCAAACAGTTTAGAGTGAATTTCAAAAGCGCCATCGACAATGACAACCATTGCCCATGTAGGTACTCTGAGATATTACACACAGGGTGTTATTTAATAACCGATAACTACTTAAAGTTAAAACGAAATTAAAAACACTTTATTCACACAATAACCAGCCAGTGTCTCGCCCCATGGTACAAGCTTGTAAAGTCACATTTTCCTTGTACGCAGATGATATTAAATGTGTTAATGATCAGGGGCGCAACAAGGGGGGTTCCACGGGTGCCCGGGCACCCACTCGATTGGGTTGGGCACCCAGTCAATTCCAGTCGATTCAGATAATAACCCAACTTGAAAGTTCGGGAAAACCCACCTAGTGAAATATGCACTTCACATTTCTAAACCATGTATAAGAAATAATTGTTATAAATAATGTGTTTATGCTTCATTTTAACATATGTTCACTTCAATTTTTTGTTTTCCATTTATCATAAATTTAAGTCAATAAGAATACTGCTCATTACAAAAGACAAACAATAAATAATTTTAGCAATGAACCAATAAATTAGATTAAGAAAACTATATAACGGTCAATTGAAAAGTCCCCGGCCTAAAATAGTAAAACACATTTTTTTTGCAACATTCGTTTTTTTATTCAACATAATTCCCTTCAAGGGTGATACACTGATTATAGCGATCCTCCAACTTTTCGATACAATTTTTGTAGTACGATTTGTCCTTTGCTTCAAAATAGGCCTCAGTTTCGGCGATCACCTCTTCATTCGACGAAAATTTTTTCCCAACGAGCATTCTTTTGAGATCTGAGAACAGGAAGTAGT
>NW_020438963.1:362466-370828 GCF_000699045.2 Agrilus planipennis
ATATATAGTAAAATTGTTTTCTCATCAGTTAAAGTTTCAATTTCGAGTAAGAAGGGTCTACTTTCGTAAACATGTGACAATTGTGATGTTTTCTTGGTTCCTGTTCATTATACTCTTATATAATGGCGTGTTATCAGATTATTATAGCAATAGGTGAGAAATCATAATGTTCTCTGTAACACAATTGTATTAAAATCATAAAAAAGAAAGTTTCGATACTATTGAGAGCTTACAAAAGACGCGACGGCATTACACCCAAAAAGGACGAAATCAGGAAAAACAAAATAAAAATTAAAATATACAAGTAATCATTCAATTTTAATTGTGTCAATCAGTAGATTAAAATTTCAGGATAATTGGCATTTTATGCACGTTAAAAAATTAGTTTTGAAAGTCTGTAACCAGCATATCAATGTAATAGTAATGATAATGGAGCAGTCTTTATTAACTATTAACAGATAAATAAAAAAGAAGTTAAAAGTGTTAATATTTCATCTTAATTTTAGTGTGAACTGAAAAAGTTTAATTTCAATATTGTTTAATGAATCACAATTGTAGGTGTTAAAGAACAAATTAAGTCAAGAAATCATTTAAGAATGAAGATGTAAGAAGATTAATATTAAATAAATAGAATAAATCGATTTCACCAGAGAATGATCCTGAATTAAAAGCTTTTAAAAACTAGGAAAGTAATCACGCACTAATTTTATTACTAATACAAAAAAAATAATCTCCTGTGTAAATATAAAATGTAAATAATAGAATATCAGTTTTTATGAATGCGTGTTAACATCTTTTATTTATGTAGTTATAAAAAATTGCAATATTTAGTCATTCTTAGGGAATTTTGTGTTGTTTCATTTATACACACCTTTCTTGTGAAATTTCTGTTACCAATGCAGACCGGATATTGACATATAAATTAAATGTTGGTTTTTTAGTTAACACTGCAACATTAGAACCTTATTTGTGTTTATCTTTCCCGCTTGTGCCTGTTTATTCATCCATTTCGAGTACCTCTTTTCACATTATAAAATCTATTGTTTTTTTTTATATATATATGCACGTTTGAAGAGAGTGTTAATGTGTTATATAAACAAGTAATTAAACGAAATCATTAGCATTATTTGCAAACAAAACAGAACACCTTAGGCTATATTAAGATTAAATTGATGACAACTTATAATAAATAAATTAAGCTGTACTTTCTATTACTTAAATATAACAACAATTTCGACTATAAATTATACAGTTTGTACAATTTTGCCATTAGCACCTTTCTTGATAAGAAAGAAACATATTAACAACCAAACAAATAGAAGAAAGGAACACGTAAACTAATTTATTTAATACGACTTAATCGTCTAGATAAGTCTAGAATAGAATATTTTTATGGAATCAGGGCAATTACATATGCATGAATAGAAGAAGAACAATTAAGGATTGGTGTTTTCATCATTTTTTTCATACCAAGATGAACTGCCTCGTCTTCCAACAGCCTTAAAATATAAGAAATGGCTAATTCTGAAAGATGTTTCAGTTAATCATTAGCGAAAAATCGACAGACAAAACAAAGTCTTTCAATCAAGTTGATGATCTTTGAAAAATTTTTCCTTTTTCAGAACTGGTGAGTCAAACAAAGTGAATTTTCCGAAACTGGCTCGAAGACGTAGCATCGTTTCTCTGATCTTTTCGCATAATGATAGTAACGCGTCAACATCAGCGGCCAACGGTGACAGCAATGTGTCAACAAACGTGACGCCATGCCGATGGTTGCGTGGTTTCAAGCACCAGAATAAAATGTGCCGCAAAAGGAAAGGTCTATCGCAGGCTCTTCTTATCGCCAAACACCTAGCGGTCGTGAGTTGCAAGGAGCAGTTTCGGTAAGTTGCTGGACACCTAACAGCAGCTCTGGATCCTTTACCACTACAGATACACGTTGTAGATTACGAACAGTGAAGGTGTACCATAAAGCACGACTTGTTAGACCCATTCAGTACGTACACTTCTCCACGTATAAATACTATTACACATTAAATTTAAAAAAACAATTGACAATTAAGATTCAGTTAATTAATAATGTAACATACACAAGGATTCAGAGATTCAGGACTTTGCCACTTTGCCGTTCATGATCATCATAAGCCCTTCAGCCCGCAGTTGTTGGAGATGCATTTCCAGAACCAGGTTACATTATTTTCGAACAGTAATTTAGATCTCTTAACTCCAGCTACTGCTTTTGATATGCCTCTAACTAATAACTGTCCAACTCCAGGCGAATTGTGAATGACCTGTGCTTCAAAATTCTCGCAAATTTGAAAGAGAAGCTTAATACTGCCACCATAATCTTAATTAATCATAAAGTATTACGAAACTGACATTAGATTCTTATTTCAGTTGTTTGAGAGCAAATTCCATGACTTTGATAGTACAAAATATAATTTACAAATTATTGTTAATCCTTTCATGATCAGCTTGACCGAAATAATCTGTTATCCTACCAATATTCAGTTGGAACTTAGTGAACTGCAAAATCATTCTGCACTAAAAAACCTTTTTGCAGAAAATGTATCTTCAAATAAGTTACAAACTTTTTCAGAAAAATTTGGCGATGATTTCTAGAAATTGTTGCTAAAGGAGAACTTGGGAACCTAGCCCGGACATGGACCGGTGATATTATTTAAACACGTATATACTTGCAAAATTGTATGAATAAATGCATAATTAAAATCATGCATATAGATACTGACTATATAAATAAGTAAATAAATGAATAATGATAATGCTTTTATTATGAACATTACGAAAATGATTTTTGGTAAATGCAAATTAAACGTGTCTTTATACCAGAGATAAACATGTTCAGTCTCTCAGAGTCTCTGAAAGCGAGACTCGACTCTCCGTCTCTCATTGAGTCTCTGGTGTCGCTGGAGAGACTGTCAGAAAAACTGTTTAGCGTCTCTGAACGAGAGACTCGAGTCGCTCAATAAGTGGTGTCTCGATAGACATGGTTAAAATTTTATAAGTTGAACATATTTCAGAGATCCCAGTCTTTCTACGAGAGACTTGAATCTCTCAATTTTTCAGTTTTATTCATTCAGTCTCTCTGTGAGAGACTCGAATCTCTGAATTAACAATTTTATCGTTCGAGTCTCTCATACAGAGACTGTGAGAGATCCATAAAAACANTTTCACAATAACAAAAGTTGCTTCACTAAAAATGCTATAATTCACAAACTAATGATCCGACAGCCGTCAAATTTATAGACGCGTCTTTTAAAGGTTAGGACTAATTGAAAATCATATGGATTTAGTTCTGGTACCGCCATCTATGTGTCAGGCCGGGGATTTTTCAATTGACCCTAGTAGAGGGATATTTAAAAAAAATATCTATAGTTAAAAAGGTAACCTATTATACGTTAGGCAGAGAGAGAGAACAATTATATTAAGGTCTAGTCATTCTCATAAAGATAAACCTAGAGTTTTATGTCCAATTTGATGGTTTAGAATCGAAGAATCGAGAAATCCTTCCGACCGAAGGGCATCGTCTATTTGAGTCTAATTTACTTTTTCCATTATCACTAATTAAGTACCATGAATAGAACACAAAAGGGATAGATTTTAAATAAGGAGATAAACGACTATCAGCATTATAGCCGGACCACCCCAAACAGGGGACTTCAGCTACTGGACAAAAGATAAGCGCCTTACTACGGAGTGGTCATCGTTTTATCAAGCAAGCGGTGATATGTAACAAACAGATTTAGCCAAAACCCGTATAATACGCCAAGGTAAAAGTAGGTAGACTTTTAGTTGGTAATTTTGTTAGAACGATGAGTACGTAATTGTGTCCAATACCGTTGAAAAAAAAGAAGCTGCTAGCACAAAAGTATTTAAAGAGGTAAACTGCGGATAATGTCTTTTTTCCAAAGAAACGCAATTCATTAGTCGAGGCCCCCTGAAGGAAAGGCAAAGGTATTAGTTGAAAAATATATTCATTAGTGTCATTCACTGTTTCCATGCGACTTAAGAAACATAAAGAGGTTTACAAGCACAATGAAGTAGTCGGGTAGTTGCATATTTAAATGAATTTTAACCGTTGACATTTCTATCTTCTTAATTTTGTATTAGCAGCCGGAATGAAGTTTTTGTTGCATTATTTTATGGGATTGTAAAAGTACAAAAGACAATTAGATATTTACAACTGATAGGTATCGCAGGACATCTTTTTTCTATCAATAAAATTATTGCAGATCCAACGTAAAGGTCTTTTAATAAATGAATCTTCTTTAAAATCTCTTCAAGCAAAACTTAAAAAATCAGTTAAAAATAAAACTATTTTGAATGAAAATCATCTTAAACATTTTTACTTTGGTAAAAACAAGAATTAAATGTAATTCACTTGTATTTTTTCTGTTAATTGATTTACATATACAATATTTTATCAATTTACTCCTTCTTTAATAAAATTTTATGGAAAATACAAGTGGTTTAATTTTTGTTAATGTTACAATGATTTTCCACCAAGTAAAGAAGTAAATTCATTTGGATAATTGCACAGAAATATTAAAAAGTCTTTATTCAAATGTTTGTATGCACTTTTCTTATTTAGGTATTTTAAAAAGTCAACCGCCCATACCGATCCAAGTCATCAGCAAAATTATTTTCGCATTACCTAATACTTTTTAGCTTAATATCTGAGGGAACATAACAATTTATAAAGCTTCGTCATTAATAATATTAAGCAAAAACCAAAGACGAACGTATGCATTTACTTCTTATCACCAATAACTCACATAGACCCACGTTCTTTGACATTCTCTCTCTACGGTTCTGAATTCCACCTTTAAAATATTTTAAGAAATCTTACAAATTTTCTAGTTATCCGTTATTTGTACTCGTAGGTTTGATTGATGTGGTCACCAAATTATTGTAGCTGTACTGTAAGATTTTAGGTTACGTTCATATTGTATTACGTCACTTTAACCCCCCCCCCCTTAGAATCACACCATCATTTGTTCGTTTTTGCAAGGGGTCGACTCTATGTAAACGTCATGTTACTCCTTCACCACATTATCATATTTTGTCATGCACCCCCCAGCAGGCAGCACCCCCTCTCATCAACATTCATGACATAATATCTCAATAGCTCTATTGAAATTCGCGCTAAAAGCGTACTAATGAAATCAAGGATTTTCCTAGTTACTCATATTTCAATTTGATCCTTAAAACATAATCTATCTTCAATCAATGAAAACTCCAAGATTCCTTACGTCATTATCCTCGTTTATTTATGCCTCACCTAATGAATATGCGACAAATTACACATTTTTCAATTGAATAAGTCCTAAAAACGTCTTTATAGCTTTTGCTCCTATGAAAATCTTCAAATAATATTAAATTGACTGCTCATTGTAGTAAATCTGATGAAGTTAAAGAATAAAAAAGCCGGAAAGTTATTTTTAGATCCTCAACTCTATTTAGTGATCAATTACTAAATTTGAATATTGCTAACGATAGTTAAAGGAATTCACTTTCCTTTCAACGAGTCGAACGTTGTAACGGTATAGAATTTCATGGATAATCTTTGTGGTTTTTAAAAAGCAAATCATTGTTACCTCGAATCACTCGAGTCTGTTTGATTTCTTTACAGTTAAAGTGACATTCGGCAAACACGAATAAAATACAACTATCCGTAAAGCACATATTTGCGCAGGATATTGACAGTGGTTTAGTTGGTCAAGCTTTTGTTTCTCTGTTGTCTCGCCGTGCGTTGTTTGAGGTCTCTTGTGTTAACAGAGCTAAAGGTCTTGTCAGGTACTAGTACCTTTACGAAGATGACGACTGCATCTATGTTCTTCTTCTTCAAACCTTCCTCTTACATATTTTTTTATCTTTAAACTAAACATCTAACGCAATGATTTAGAAGTTCACTGTTTGACAGATTGAGCCAACTTCTGCGCGCAATCGTCATGTTATATCTTCTAAAAGATTTCTTTGTTCTGTACCGTCCTGTAAAATTACGTTTATTTGTTTAACAAAACATCCAAAGACGAATCTGACTGGACAAACAAATCATTTGGCTTCGTGCTGTCCGATGCTAAACTGCTCAGAAGTTTGTGAATGTTTCACTCAGAGTTAAGCATTATAGAAAATACCACAAATCGCACGGTAAACGCCATCTGTAGTACGATGCTGCATTTTAGGATTACGTATGCTCCAACAAGGTCCACTTGTGTGGATATCTACTTGCTGAAACGAATCCCGGCGTAGCTAACCTCAACGTGATAGGCGCGTTACCATAATCAAATAAAATAATTCGAAGTGGTCTGTTCTGTCGAAACGACCGCGATTTCGGTCTTTTTGGATCTCATCAGCGCGTCGCAGACAGCTCCGACAGAACACAGACCAACTTTTACCTACTGTCTTCTTAACAGCGCGTTTTAGAATAAGAGCTGTCTGCGACGCGCTGATGAGATCCAAAAAGATCGAAATCGCTATCCGCATCTGGCAGTTTCGACAGAGTACAGACCACTTCGAATTATTTTATTTAAGCATTATAGATTGGGATAGATATCAAAGACTTGAATAAAACAATAAGTTTAGGAGAAAAATATTGTCATATTGCAATGAAATTGGAACCAGATTCCCAAGCTATAAAAGAAATTCTCCAACAAAACAAGGCATCTGTCCAATTTTATCGTGGCGCTTACAAAATCTACTTATAATACATCATACAGATTAAAATTAAATTTAAATTAAGTAAAAAATGCCTTAGGCTGTCACCACAACTAATTTAATTCTCACTAATTGCCTATTACAATGAAACAACCCACTTAGAAGTATTGTATCGTTAGATAACGTTCAAGTCATTCAACTGGTCATTTCCTCAAACGGACATGCTACACCTATGGTCTACCTATAGGTAGTCATTCAAGAATAAATTCTTATGTGTAGCACTTAATGAAATTTACAAATTAATTCATATTATGCCAATTACATTAAGTGGTAGATTAAAACATAAATTTAACGACTTTGCTAATTTAACACAATTTATTATCATATTGTAATTAAAAAGAGATAATAAATTTCCTGTACAAGTGTTTAACTCAATTTACGTCACTTCACTATGATGAATAGGTAATAAAATTAAACACCAATGGGCTAATAAAAAACTAATATGGCACAAGATAGCATCCAACTGAAGTAAAGGCAAATGATAATAGATGAGGTAAATTAGGATATAAATATACTTATACCCTACTCAATAATTGTAGAGAATATTGGCGGATAATATTTTTAATTAATTTAATTGTAGTCCAAAAGAATAGGTGTATCAAATATAGCTCCACAAGCAACCGTCAAGGCACAGCTTCAACCACTGCAAATAGAACATGAAATATCGAGTGTTTTCCTTAAATGGTTTAGTATATAAAGAAAGAATTTTTTGAAAAATATCTGCTAACGATGTGCAATGGGGTATAATAGTTTCTAAAGAAAATCGTGTCTCCTTGAAATTGGTCTTAATTTTGCAGTCTTGGTCTTCGTTTAGTCTTGTAAAAATGGAAGACCGAGACCAACACCAAGACTGTCTTTATATAAGCTAGTCCAAGACCAATACCAACACTAAAACCAAGACTGAACGAACAAGATCAAGATTAGAACCAAGACCAAACGAACAACACCAAGACTAAAACCATGTCAGAATATGTAAGACCAAGACTAAATGAAGAAAAACTTCCGATGGATTTATGAGTTAAACTGTTTGAAGCAACATAAAATATTCTTTTCTTGGAACAAAACATTTATTGTATTTGAAATTTTCCGTTTACTTTACTAGATTTTAACTCTAAATATGGTATATATAAAAAAGAAAATTTACCACTAGTTGAAAAACGGGATCTACAAGAATGTCTATGGATTACGTGTTCTTTGCTATTATGTCTGGAAAACACATGATTGAAATATAGGAACAAACTAATTTCTTTTCAATATGTTTCATTTCTTTGAAGAACTTCTTACTATTTCGGTAGCCAAAAGGACAATTTATGCGTTGGAGAAAGGGTACGATATCGAGTTCTCATAACTCACAACTATCTACACTATTCACGGAGAAAACTAAATTTTTGTTACAATTTTCGAATGTAAATGACTGAATTTGCCGTAGAAATCGTAGAATTTATTAGGTAACTTAATCTCAATTTTGACATGTTTTTTTAAAAGTTATTTCAAGTTTCTCAATTATTACAATTTAATTTGTAATATCAACTAAAATACCTAGTAAGTTTATTTCTGCTGGGATTTTATTTTTACAAATTCGGGTCCAAATTGTAATTTTTATTATTTTCGCTTACGAAGCAAT
>NW_020438963.1:374510-378341 GCF_000699045.2 Agrilus planipennis
TGAAATCCGTCATTGTATGCAATTCCTAGGAAATGTATATAATTCCTAAAATCGTCCGGAAATCGAAGGAATAAAGGTAATACTAAATCACATTGGTGACGTCATTGTTTGGTTACGGAGATTTATGACATGAATGTTTTCATCTATAGTACCCCAAGAAAAATGTTCAGTCTCTCAGAGTCTCTGAAAGAGAGACTCGAATCTCCGTCTCTCTAGTGTCGCTGAGAGAGACTGTCGAGAGACTGTCAGAAAAACTGTTTAGCGTCTCTAAACGAGAGACTCGAGTTGCTCATAGAGAAATCCTCATTTCGTATCCAGTCTCTGAACGAGAGACTCGAATCTCTCAATAAGTAGTGTCTCCATAGAAATGGTTAAAATTTTCCAAGATCAACATATTTCAGAGATCCCAGTCTTTCTACGAGAGACTTGAATCTCTCAATTTTTCAGTTTTATTCATTCAGTCTCTCTGTGAGAGACTCGAATCTCTGAATTAACGATTTTATCGTTCGAGTCTCTCATACAGAGACTGTGAGAGATCCATAAAAACACATAGACAATAACTGAGATTGTTAGAGACGCTCTCAGAGACTGGAGAGAGACTGAAAATTTTTGTCTAGGGTGCACTACAATCCACATTTCCCGTACAGGTCATTATTCGGGATAGAAACTACTCAAACTTCTGTTTATTTCAGATTTGAAAGATGGAATTGTTCGTACAAAAAGTCCATCTTCAGGAAAATTTATCGCGAAACAGCTCTGCTATACGCAATGAGCGGAGCTGCGATAGCGTACTCTATAGCGAGAGCTTGCTCTGAAGGAACAATCCATAACTGTCGTTGTGCTCGACCAGAAAGTAACGAACAACCCCGACATCACTGGAAATGGGGCGGTTGTGGTGACAACACGAAACAAGCCAAAAAGATAACGGAAAACTTTTTACAATTAAAACGGAAAAAGGAGAACGACAGTTTTTCGATAACACTGAATTACAACACTGAAGTAGGACTTGCAACCCTTTCAGAAGTCGAGATGAAAGTGTGTACATGTCATGGGGTTTCGGGTAGGTACAGATCAGTATTATTAAAATTTTATTTCTTGACACAAGTACAAATATATATACTCTTACATAATTCAAAACTCCGCGACAATATTATCAAAGAATATCTTTGACCTGATGTTTATAATTCCTCCTCTGGTGCGTATGGTGTTACGTTGTTCATCACTTCTTGATCAGGGTGTGAAATTTTCTTTATTAAGTCATTTAACTATCATATTTATCGAGAGATAAATCCTAAAAGCTTCCAATTTGGACAAAGTAATACATATTTTT
The DNA here is from genome assembly GCF_000699045.2 of Agrilus planipennis. Lineage (NCBI taxonomy): Eukaryota > Metazoa > Arthropoda > Insecta > Coleoptera > Buprestidae > Agrilus > Agrilus planipennis. Next base: position 375,841 of record NW_020438963.1, read on the forward strand.
GTTTCATTAAATTTAAAAAGTCACCGCATAATTTTGAATTAAGCAAATCGTCTTGGGTTATATCAAGTGGAATGTCTGCGATTTTAAGTTTTATGTTTTATCGATATATCGAGATGAGTAGGTAAATAATCCGAGAGGGTTATCACATGGGTCAAAACTTTAATTACACTGGTCTTAGTCCGCCCGGAGTCATCCGTAGTTTCGTCCCTGTATTAAATAGGTATTTCAAATGTTGAAATTTAAGAGAACAACAATAATACATTACACGCCAAGGGAGGAAAGTATGAGGGCGAAAAACTCTCGGTAAAAGTTGTACCTTTTCCAGTTCCGTGATAATACGTATTAGATCCCTATACGACTTTTTACCATACCCGATTTAAGGGACTAGAAAGGGTAGCTCGACTGACAATTTCCACGCGGAGGATGGTAAAATCTTTTCCCAATAAGAATAAATACTATTTCTTGCCCGCTTTCGTCGCTGAAATATGGGAAAAATATTGTACTTTCCCTAAATCTTTCTTTAGCTAAGAAGCTAATTTTCTGGTAATTACAAAATTAGAAAAATTAAAATAATAATTGGATGATTTCATTGTCATAATCATTTCAAAAATGGAATGCTGCCAAAAAAGTATCGATAATTCAATCAATAAATTCTGAAATTGTTTACAGCTTCGTGTGTAATGAAAACGTGTTGGAAAAGACTACAGCCGTTTCCAAAAGTTGCCCAGAAGTTGAGAGATAGATACCATAGCGCGATCTTACCGTCGCCAGAGAACACTGTTAAGCAGAAGAATCTGAACAAAAGGAAATATAGTCGCAACCTGATATATTTCGAACAGAGCCCCACTTACTGTCAAGAAACTGTTGGAAGAGAATGTACTGATGCAGACAACTGCGCGACTCTCTGCTGCGGACGAGGTTTTGAAATACACGAAGCTGTTCGATACAAACAGTGTAGGTGTCACTGGAAGCAATGCTGTTTAGATGTTGCTTGCGATACATGCAGGGAAATTGTCCATGTGTACCGATGCAAATAATTAAGACAATTTTTTTAATTAACAAATTGGCTGATAAAAATATGATTTAATATTTAATATTATATTNCACTGGAAGCAATGCTGTTTAGATGTTGCTTGCGATACATGCAGGGAAATTGTCCATGTGTACCGATGCAAATAATTAAAAGACAATTTTTTTAATTAACAAATTGGCTGATAAAAGTATGATTTAATATTTATAAGATTGGTAGTATGCTAATTCATGAAAAATGTGATTTTAAAATAAGTTTATTGTAAGGCGTCTGTTTTTGTTAATGATAAACTGTAGAAAATTGCGCTACTGACTTCAGTATCAGATCTGTAAAAAAATGAAATAGCTTCTACGTATTAAATCTATAAACTAAAGAGAACAATCAATTGAATTTAATTTTGCCTGTAAGCTGTTGATAACTTTATGATGGATGTACGTGATGATTGCGATTTTTATTAAAAGAAATTCCTTTCAATCCAACGCACAAATCCTTTTGACCTGCAGACGCAGCCGATTCCCGGTCAATTTTCCGCGTCGAATTCTCCGGATATTCATTTTTCCAGCAGTAAATAAATCCGGATGAAAATTTTCCGGCGCGAATTTTAAAATAGAGAAGGGAGGCAACTGATATCCATCTATGTCTAATCGATGACGTACGGAATTTCTGAAAGCCGGAAAAACGACCTACCGGAAAAATGAGTCGGAAAAATTGACGGATACGGAAGGAGTCAGAAACTTTACAAGCAGGAATAGAAAGAACTGACTGATTTCTATTAACCAACTATTTTCAAAGAATATTACATGTTATTATATATTTTTTAAAAAACACATATTAAATAAAAACCTATAGCTTTCCCGAATTCATCGCAACGTTTGAGCAGAATCGTTTGTCATTGTGCAGTACCTACAGTAATTTTCAAAGTGAGAATCGTGACCCCCAAGGGGTCGCAGAAAAAATTGATTACAGGTCATCATCACCATCATCATAGGGCCGTCAGTCCTAAGACTGGTTGGACACGCACCTCCACTCTTTCTTATTATGAGCTAATCTTTGCATTTCCCTAAAAACATCCTTAACTATTTGCGAACAGTAATTTAACCTAGGTCTACCTCTACCCCTCCTAACTCCTGTTTCTGCCTCCAATATGTCTCTGACTAGACCTTCATACCTGAAAAGGTGTCCTACCTACCTATTTCGCCTGTTTTTTATTGACTTCCATAGAGTCCTCTGTTCTCCTATTCTTTCTAATACCTCTTCATTTCTGACCTTATCCTCATCATCCGCCTATAACACCACATTTCGAAGGCTTCTAACCATTTCTTTTCCGCCGCGCCCAATGTCCATGTTTCGCACCCGTACAACGCCGTACTCCAAACATACACCTTTAACAACCTTTTTCGAATTTCTAAATTAACCGTTCACGAGCATAGATGTTTCAAGGATATGTTACTAATTTTTATTGACATTTAAA
>NW_020438963.1:379234-385413 GCF_000699045.2 Agrilus planipennis
TTGAATGTTACCATAAAATCCATCTTCAGTTAAAACGAGAATTAGCTAGGAAGAACTAGCTTTAACAATCCTGTTTCTAGTTTTCACTAATAATAAATTTGGTCAAAACTATTATCTTTCATTTAATACAGTTTTTACTTCGTTAGTGCAGAATTTTCCTGCCGTAATCTTTCGTCAATAAATAAGTTAGTAAAAATAAATAAGCAAATTTAAAAAAAGACTATATAAGTCATCCCCTTCAAGATCTACGCATCTGTATTATCTACAATTTGGAATAGTTTTAACCAAAATGTGTCTAATCACAACTAGAACGAACTTATTAATTTTAGTTTCACCTAGTCAAAATCAGAACTGGAAATGTTAAAACTAAATATTAAAACCAATTTTTACCGTAATATAACTGTACATATCAATCGAATATTAATCCAAAAAAACTATATTTAGCTTCTTAATGTTTTCAACTTATTTAAAATACTAAACAACTATAGAAAAATGTGTTATAGATAATGAAATGGATGCCAAGGTGTCGTGAGGATTTTTTAAGGAAATTAAAGACAATGAAAAATACTGCTTGGATAGTATCCAGTAATTTTCTAATTAAAATGTAACTTCGTAAATAGATTGTTTTATACGTATGTTAGATACTAAATGTTACCTACTAAAATCACTATACCAACTTCTCCTACGACTTCGTCCAAATTTCTACTTTTAATGGAACAATATTGAAAATGAATAAGAAAGTTAATTAACCATTCTTAGCAAACTTTTCTGTTAAAAAAAACCTTTGAGAAATTATAAGTATCTAATAAATAATATATGTTTTGTTAAAGCGGTGGTGTACTTCACATTAGCAATGATTCTAAAAATAATGCATTAGCCAAGTCTACGATAAAATAACCGAAACGTAGAAATGTCAGTTGAATTAGCAGTGCTATACCTACAACAGTCTCAAATTTTCAAACTAATAACAAATTGAACGGAGTGCAAATGTCGTGCGAATGTTTTATCAAGTTTTAAACGCTTAAGCTATTCAAATCCATCAGTTTTTAAAAATCATCAACCGTAATTGATAATAAACTAACGAAGAGGTAAATTGTTTTTGAATTTTCTCACTGCAACCATTTAACCCTTATGTACTGTGTATCTGTATTTTAATTAATTGAATGTTAAATGTTTTCTGTGTACACATTTACATTGCTGATTCACCTAGGATGAAATTGTTAGAAAAATGTATCTGTCTCTAATTGAAATAAGCTTTAATTTCATATCAATTACTTCACTAAATCAGACGATATGTGAATTTATTGGTTTCAGTTGACATATTGTAATTTTCGAATATTCAATAAGTATCTAAATTAAAACCAAAAAATATTTTCAGTATAATACATGTCTTCAATTGTTTAAATCAAAGTAATATTGGGGTTAAAAGTACTTTATTTATTTAAAAAAACTACAGACGACGTTTCGCCCAGGTTGTTGAACTAGTTTTATTTAGTTACAATTAGCATTACGTTTTTAATTAAATAAAACTATCTCAATGCTAGTTTATTTTAAGTAAGCATATATTTATTAATTTTAAGAGTTATAGACATTACAGGCTACATAAATGGGTGTGGGCCAATTCTTCGAAACGTAGGGAGGCTATTTCAAATTTTTAAGTGTAATTGCAATTGCAAATTAACAATCAAAAACTGATTTAAAATCTTGAAAAAAAGCAAAAATGATTTCAGGACACCCTGGTTGTAAAAATAAAGCATTGAAATAAAAAATCTTATGAGTGTAGAAAACATTTCTATATCCAGTTTAGAAAAGTACTCAGCTTTTTTTGTAAGAATCAAGGGAAGGCCAGACCGTTATTGATTTTAAATTCCTTATAACCCAAAACGTCTTAAATTCCTGATAAATGACAATGTTAAAAACCACAAGTATATAATCTCTCATAATTCAAACCACCTTCCAGTTCCGTTCCATTATGACATCTAAGCAGTAAAAATAAAATGTCTCAGGCTGTATCTTTATTTCCTCTCCTACCTTGTAAGTAATTTTCATCATCCCTCGACCAAGTAAAATTGTCTTAGAAAATAATTTAGCAATCAAGTTAATTGAAATATCACTATATTGGACTCAAAACAAAATGTACCATTCTACAGATGGCGTTTATTACGCTGTTTGTACTAATTCATATTGGGTTATGTTAGTATTCAGGGTGGGATAACGCATGAAACCGAACTTTTAATGCGTAGTCCTTGGACCACCTATTCTCACCCGAAGCTACGTCCCTGCTACAGTCTCAATATTGCGAATAAAATTCCATTATCTGTTTAAAATAAAACTATTTCTATACCTTCTTATGTACGTCTCATTTTCGAACCATTAAATTTCATTCTCCTATTTTTACTCCAGCCGCTTTCTTCTGGTTTTAACTTGAAATTTTACCATGTGTGCCAACTATTCTCATCGATAATGTTAGTTCACTCCAAATGTTTTGATACATAATTCCCGTTCTAAAAATATGAATTTAGATATATAGTAAAATACAGTACAAAGAGTCTTAAATATCCTAAAGATAAAGAAACTTCAGAACGAGATTGTCTAAGTTAAGCAGAATAGAGTTAGATAATGTTAGTTCACTCCAAATGTTTTGATACATAATTCCCGTTNAAAATTTTCCCTCGTTAACTTAAAGTAGTAGGTAGTAGATGGAAAATTAAAAATGAATTTTCACATTAATATTTCAACTTTAAACTTGATATAATTTAATGAATTTTCCAGCTACCCCTTAGAAAAAAAATTCTTTCAGATTGTTAATCACCTGGCGTTTTAACCAAATTAAATTACAGTAAAAGAATATATGATATGTACAGTTTGTAAAACAACAAGCGCAAAGCAGATGATACCAGAAAAGCCATAATTACGATTTGACTTGTAGAAGTATAGATACTAATAAGTTTCAATTTTATTATGCAAACTTCTAATAAACTGTTAGATCGATCATCTCATAACTTTTACTAATGCAACTTTCTCTATATGCATTTATCTTTTTCAAATTTTGAAAGAAAAAAGCTAATAATGTACCTACTCTTATACTATCATGGGAGAGCCGTATTGGCTATATGTCGTACAAATGAAGAAAAGCAAATACGAATATTATTAACGCCATTTCCTATCCATAGGTATGTCATTGTCTAAGAACATTTTTAGTGTGACCATTGTTTGTTCATGTTCAAACTTAATATTGTGAATTGTTTTCTCATCAGTTAAAGTTTCAATTTCGAGTAAGAAGGGTCTACTTTCGTAAACATGTGACAATTGTGATGTTTTCTTGGTTCCTGTTCATTATACTCTTATATAATGGCGTGTTATCAGATTATTATAGCAATAGGTGAGAAATCATAATGTTCTCTGTAACACAATTGTATTAAAATCATAAAAAAGAAAGTTTCGATACTATTGAGAGCTTACAAAAGACGCGACGGCATTACACCCAAAAAGGACGAAATCAGGAAAAACAAAATAAAAATTAAAATATACAAGTAATCATTCAATTTTAGTTGTGTCAATCAGTAGATTAAAATTTCAGGATAATTGGCATTTTATGCACGTTAAAAAATTAGTTTTGAAAGTCTGTAACCAGCATATCAATGTAATAGTAATGATAATGGAGCAGTCTTTATTAACTATTAACAGATAAATAAAAAAGAAGTTAAAAGTGTTAATATTTCATCTTAATTTTAGTGTGAACTGAAAAAGTTTAATTTCAATATTGTTTAATGAATCACAATTGTAGGTGTTAAAGAACAAATTAAGTCAAGAAATCATTTAAGAATGAAGATGTAAGAAGATTAATATTAAATAAATAGATTAAATCGATTTCACCAGAGAATGATCCTGAATTAAAAGCTTTTAAAAACTAGGAAAGTAATCACGCACTAATTTTATTACTAATACAAAAAAAATAATCTCCTGTGTAAATATAAAATGTAAATAATAGAATATCAGTTTTTATGAATGCGTGTTAACATCTTTTATTTATGTAGTTATAAAAAATTGCAATATTTAGTCATTCTTAGGGAATTTTGTGTTGTTTCATTTATACACACCTTTCTTGTGAAATTTCTGTTACCAATGCAGACCGGATATTGACATATAAATTAAATGTTGGTTTTTTAGTTAACACTGCAACATTAGAACCTTATTTGTGTTTATCTTTCCCGCTTGTGCCTGTTTATTCATCCATTTCGAGTACCTCTTTTCACATTATAAAATCTATTGTTTTTTTTTATATATATATGCACGTTTGAAGAGAGTGTTAATGTGTTATATAAACAAGTAATTAAACGAAATCATTAGCATTATTTGCAAACAAAACAGAACACCTTAGGCTATATTAAGATTAAATTGATGACAACTTATAATAAATAAATTAAGCTGTACTTTCTATTACTTAAATATAACAACAATTTCGACTATAAATTATACAGTTTGTACAATTTTGCCATTAGCACCTTTCTTGATAAGAAAGAAACATATTAACAACCAAACAAATAGAAGAAAGGAACACGTAAACTAATTTATTTAATACGACTTAATCGTCTAGATAAGTCTAGAATAGAATATTTTTATGGAATCAGGGCAATTACATATGCATGAATAGAAGAAGAACAATTAAGGATTGGTGTTTTCATCATTTTTTTCATACCAAGATGAACTGCCTCGTCTTCCAACAGCCTTAAAATATAAGAAATGGCTAATTCTGAAAGATGTTTCAGTTAATCATTAGCGAAAAATCGACAGACAAAACAAAGTCTTTCAATCAAGTTGATGATCTTTGAAAAATTTTTCCTTTTTCAGAACTGGTGAGTCAAACAAAGTGAATTTTCCGAAACTGGCTCGAAGACGTAGCATCGTTTCTCTGATCTTTTCGCATAATGATAGTAACGCGTCAACATCAGCGGCCAACGGTGACAGCAATGTGTCAACAAACGTGACGCCATGCCGATGGTTGCGTGGTTTCAAGCACCAGAATAAAATGTGCCGCAAAAGGAAAGGTCTATCGCAGGCTCTTCTTATCGCCAAACACCTAGCGGTCGTGAGTTGCAAGGAGCAGTTTCGGTAAGTTGCTGGACACCTAACAGCAGCTCTGGATCCTTTACCACTACAGATACACGTTGTAGATTACGAACAGTGAAGGTGTACCATAAAGCACGACTTGTTAGACCCATTCAGTACGTACACTTCTCCACGTATAAATACTATTACACATTAAATTTAAAAAAACAATTGACAATTAAGATTCAGTTAATTAATAATGTAACATACACAAGGATTCAGAGATTCAGGACTTTGCCACTTTGCCGTTCATGATCATCATAAGCCCTTCAGCCCGCAGTTGTTGGAGATGCATTTCCAGAACCAGGTTACATTATTTTCGAACAGTAATTTAGATCTCTTAACTCCAGCTACTGCTTTTGATATGCCTCTAACTAATAACTGTCCAACTCCAGGCGAATTGTGAATGACCTGTGCTTCAAAATTCTCGCAAATTTGAAAGAGAAGCTTAATACTGCCACCATAATCTTAATTAATCATAAAGTATTACGAAACTGACATTAGATTCTTATTTCAGTTGTTTGAGAGCAAATTCCATGACTTTGATAGTACAAAATATAATTTACAAATTATTGTTAATCCTTTCATGATCAGCTTGACCGAAATAATCTGTTATCCTACCAATATTCAGTTGGAACTTAGTGAACTGCAAAATCATTCTGCACTAAAAAACCTTTTTGCAGAAAATGTATCTTCAAATAAGTTACTAACTTTTTCAGAAAAATTTGGCGATGATTTCTAGAAATTGTTGCTAAAGGAGAACTTGGGAACCTAGCCCGGACATGGACCGGTGATATTATTTAAACACGTATATACTTGCAAAATTGTATGAATAAATGCATAATTAAAATCATGCATATAGATACTGACTATATAAATAAGTAAATAAATGAATAATGATAATGCTTTTATTATGAACATTACGAAAATGATTTTTGGTAAATGCAAATTAAACGTGTCTTTATAGCCGAGATAAAAATGTTCAGTCTCTCAGAGTCTCTGAAAGCGAGACTCGAGTCTCCGTCTCTCATCGAGTCTCTCTGGTATCGCTGAGAGAGACTGTCGAGAGA